>NC_143419.1:1383750-1567500 GCF_059467195.1 Physcomitrium patens
CTTACGACACCAAAAGTCACCTTATTCCAACCAGTAGATCTCCAGATATTACAAAAATCCTAAACAACCTCAATCTGATACTCCGGATACCTCTTTATACTAATGGTCAAATATCCTCTATCTGTTCCGTCAGATTAATACAAACTTTTGCATGCACTGAGCATACTCAACCCTCTAGACACCCCTAAATTTCAACCACAAAAGTTTCTCTAATTTCACAAAATAGTCAAGAGTACTAGCTTTAACTTTATTGCAAAAAAAAACCCAATTCACCAATACAAACACTGACTTTCAGCAACGATTGCAAAAATCCTCCCAAACCCTATGAAATTCAATTCTACACCTTTTGAAGGAGCTTGAAGCTAGCTCTCCGACCTCAAAATCTTGATCTCCAAATGCCCTTTTTTTTATCCTCTTCCTTTTTTTTAACTCCGTATAGTTCTATTTTTTCTTGCCATGGACTCCGAATTGGAACAGCCAACATCGCTTCCCCGAAATTCCTGTCTCTAAGATGATCTTTCCACAGAAAGGACGTTTCTTTTGAAATGGCATAGAGAATGGAACAGCTTGAAATAGAATCAAAGCCTCCATATTTGAGACGTCATTAGATTGCCCAACCAAGTCAGGTATCATATTGGGTAAGAGGCCCATACTAGGACCAGGATTGGATGTCCCCGTAATTGAGTCAAATTGGCCCTTCACATCAAACTCACCCGAATATTGAATTGATCATTTCCACTTTTTTCGACTCTTGGTAAGAACGGCTCGGACTCATTCCATCCGATTTACCGAAGAATCTTGAAGACTTTGATTTATCTCTTCAATTTTTCCTTGACATTGAATTTGTTGATCCTGTTTATTGAAATTGGTTGGAGCATTACATTGCTGATAAGTATGCCTTGACTGCTTGTAATTCCTACACATTAGTGCATAATCATCAGTGGCTTTGAGATTCGAATATTCACTGGCATAATGATCAACCTGTCTATAATGAAAACAACGAAGTGGTCTTCTTGCATCATGCATATTGGATGTCTCCACCAGTATATACCTACTAGGCTTCTTCCATATAGGGTTGGAAAATAATCCTGGTTGTCCCGTTGGTACGGAGGGTACTTGGTTTGATGACGCTGGTGGAGTGACAATTACTGACTCTGAATATTGGCACTGGAATTAGCCATTGTTTCTAACATCCAAGATGACTAAATATTAATAATAACTTTTTCATTTATATTTTCACCATATAGTCGTGTTACAACATGGCATCTGTTTGGATCTCATGGTCTTATTGCTTAAGGCATCTAATGTCTATGGAAGGATAGTGAAGATATGCTATTCTTTGACTTTTGCATAGGAAAATATTTGATATATGACTTCTCTCAGACTTTCTTATTTCTACAACCATATTCTCTTTCATTTTCATCCAAACATTCCTTTGCACTTCTCTGCATTTCTTTGCATTTTCAATGATTGTTGTAATAACTATGATTAAATCTTAAGATTTTATAGCTAATATATCTTAAGTCAATCAAATGAATTGGAATGTTTCAGAGACATATAGTAATATAGTTGTATATCATCAATACATTCAACTGGTATAAATAATAAAAATTATATTTTACTTTTTTAAGATCTATAATATCATTTTGAGTCATCTATGTGATAAAGAGATGAATCTCAAAAAAAAAAAATCTTAATACACTCTTGTATTATTCAAAAATACTAAAAAAGTATTCAAAGATAATATATTATTAGATTAGAATGGCTATTGCCAAAGACAAGAAGACTTAGAAAGTCTTGAGATAAGACTAAGAACTAAAAAAGCATTGACAAGAATGAAGAAGGCTTCACTGTTGCCTCCATATATACTATTAACTAGGAGTTATGTGGCAATATCCTATAGGACCTCTAAAATGTGTTGACTTTGCAAAACACGTATCTTAACTTGCAAGACAAGTTTTTTATATGTAAGCTACATAATTAACTTTTTACAAGCTAATAATACATGGTTAACTTATTAACTAAGTTTCTATTCTATAAACACATGTAAAGTCAAAGCAACATTTATAAAGCTTCTAAGAAGCTTCTTTAAAAAATATTATGAAATAAATTTATTTTTATCTACTTCTATTTAATCATATAAATAAATTACATAGTAAATATGTATATTCGTGATACCATGACAGTTTTTCAAATACTCCAAATAATTTCATCTGTATTTTGTCTTGTATAGGATGACCTAACATATTGACTTATTTTTCCAATATATTGACTTTATTAACAACCATACTCTTCATTTTGTTATTAATTTTCTTCTTTGGATAATATTGGGTAGTGTGCTTAGGTTCTCTGCAATATAAGCATAATTCTTTTTAATGGCAATAAGTCTTTTCTTGCTTAATAAGAAGTTTAAAACATACCAGGTCAATTTGCATGTCTTTCACTTTTGAATGTATGTATTGAGAAGGTACAAGTAGTGCCATTGAATTATAAAAATATTGAAACTTATTTATGTAATTCTTAGATTGAAATCCAAAAAGCCAATTGTTGTACTACATAAAAATATTAATTGCTTCACTCAATGTTTTAAAATTAATTAAATTTAATATAATTTTTTTACTTCATATTGTAATTTGTAGAAAAATTATTTGACAAATATAGCATTATTTTACTAAATATTAGTTAGAAATTATCAAAATTGAGAAGAATATTATGCTACAAATTGATTGTTTTATCACAAAATACAAATCTTGTTGGTTGCAACATAAATTACATTATATTCCACTTTTATAGATAGAAACTCCACTAAAAAAAATTTCTTTCAATCCTATTGCATCTTGTGGTGGTAAATTAAATTTATGCATTGTAAGTATTAAATCCTTTATTTTCTCTTATATTTATACTATTATATTATTTTCTTCATTAAGCTTTGCTATGATAAGATAATAGAAAAAAAGATGTCTAATATCACTCTAAACATATAGAAAAGATAACTTAAGGACAAAAAAAATTCTAAGAATAATATCAATTTAAAAGTAGATAATGTACAATTTCTAATATGATTATGTATTATCAAGAGAAAGAAATAATCAATTTTTAATTAAGAAAAGACAAAGCTCTGATATTGTAAGTGAATTCTTATCAATCTATCAATGATAAGAACTTAAAAAATATAAATAAATATATGAAATATTTTTCAAAGAAAGATAACAAAAATAAATAAAATAAATATGGATATTCAAAAAGTAACTAGAATAGCTATTATCAAAGACTAGGAAACTAAAAACTCTTGAAATTAGAATGGAAGCAAGAAAAGAGTTGACAAAAGTGAGGAAGGCTTTACTTTTACTTCTATATTTACTATCTAATTAGGAATTACATAGTGACAATCTATAAGACCTCCAATATGTATCCAACTTGAAGGACATATGTGTAATTTGTAAGCCACGCTTCTTATATGGGTGCTACATGTTCAACTTGTTGGCCAAGTTTTTAATCTATCAATTATCTAAAGACATGTATAAAGGCAAAATTGCATCTGCAGAGCTTTTAAGAAGTTTTTTCATAAGATATTATCAAATTTATCTACTTCTATTTACTTTTATATATTCTTATTGTCTAGATATTATTGGAATAAAAATATATGTTTGTGACATATGGCCAATTTTTTGGTCCAATTTTTAACCTATCAATCATCTACAAACATGTAAAAAATCAAACCTATATCTATGAAGCTTATAAAAAGCATGTCTCCAAGATATTATCAAATTTAGCTATTTATTAAATACCTAAAAATCACTGAGCCTATGCCTTAGCTTATTTCTTAGATGAAGAGTTTATTAAAATAGATAGTATATCTTTAGTAATAAAAACTAAACTTGTTCATATAGAAGTCATAAATAGTGATTTATTATCTTTCGAGATGTTATCTATAAAACCACTTGTTATACAAGTGAGATAGGGAGTAACAACAAATGTTTGTATTGTTTTTATTTATATAATACATAATTACATATATACATATACTTGTATTTGAATCATTTATTAACTCAACCTATCCATCCTAACCATCATCAAAAAATTATCCTTTGTCAAATTTGTATTGGTCAAAAACCAATAAAAAAATTAGATTCTCAACCAATGATAATGAGTGGGTTGATTTAGTAAATGCTTGGATCAATTTAACAATTCCCTATATATATTTCCTCTTGAATGTACTTCTTTGCATGTAAAGGTTCCTAGGAATTGCATAACTCACTTTTTCAAGGGAATGTTACTTTATTCGAGCTGATCATGTGAAGAAGCAGACAATCTCAGTCAAAAGAAACGAGACGAGGACATGAGTCTCCATCGGCCCAGACACAAAAATAAAAATGGGAAAAAGCCAAAAGATAAAAGCCAAAAATTAAAATCCAGCTCAATGGCACCCAACTTCCGGAGTTCAGACCACGGCGGCCAGCTAGCTCCTCTTCGGTCAAGCTCCCGCGTGTCCACCGATTGATGGACCCAACCCAGCCCACACCATGAAAGACAAAGAGCTGCACTACATTATGAAGATCGTAACATCTGCATTCCGAGTGTCTCTAGCATCTTTTTCCCCTATATTTTTCGCACGCAATCAAAGCATCATAGCTCCATGGTAGTTCCTAGTATGCACCGGCCGAACTCTCACTTTGCAAAGTTCAGGTGTCGACGATCTGAAACTCAAACCATCTACGTAGCCAATGGTTATAGTAGATCACGTATTCAAGTTCGGTAGAAACGATCACTCAACAGCAAAACAAATCCGAGAGCGGAGGTCCAGACTAAGGGGGAATTACGTGGGAGTTAACGAGGATGTTGGTTGATCGGCCCGTAGTAATATGTACATGGGTAATAGAAAAAAATAAATTGAGTTCGCTTTACTATGCCACAGCTAGGCGAATGAATGATTTGTAACCACAATCGAACCTTTTCAACTGGGCAGTTCATGGGGTTCTCCTAGATATTTAGCCTCTAAAGAAGTTTTTGGAAAATCGGCGTGTTCGCCTTGCGACACACAACTCTATATAGACTCTCTCTGATTGCATAAAATGCAGAGATTCTGATCTGAGAGAGTTACCAGGACCGCATGGGTCACAGCCGCAAGGTTTGTAGTGAAGTATGAAACGACAGTTATCTGGAATCTTGTACGCATCCATTGTGAGTGAGCGACTTCATCGCAGGCATGCTCTGGTGAACAAGCAGAAAGAATCGCTGCTGGAGATATTATTCCTCCAACTTTAGGGAACTCTTTTTTCAGGGAGTTACTTTTCATAGATCATGATGCAAAACATCGCAAGAGCGCAGCTATCACCACCCCAGGGTCACTCAAATGCGGCAAGTGGCCTTCCGTGTCTAGAATCTCCATGGTCGTCCACCCGCCCAAATTTTGTTGCAAATAGTGCGCCACCTGTAGCGGCACCGCCATGTCCTTCATGGTTTGAAGGAGATGCACTGGCACTTTCACCTGCAAAGAATAAACGTTCACCACGAACATTCATCTCAAATTCGAAAATCCTATAATTTCAGTACGGTGTAATTTCACTCATGGAACGCCGGTTGAAGAATAAGGAACCAAAATAAGCTTCACTAAGAAGCAGAAAAAACATACACAAACAAAAAAGAAGTCTTTGTGAAATCTTCATACGAGTGGCAATGTGGAGCGCAAGTCGCTCTGGAAGATGGTTCTCGTAATGCTTAATGCAATATCGGGTCTGATTGAGTAAAATGTTCGGCAGAACTCCTGCACTGCTCGGCTCTGGAGGTCGGCTGCCACCAACAACTCTCCAAAGCCTGTCACCCATGATCTAAAATTCGATTTCATATCCCCATAAATTTGTTCGAGATCTTGTTGTTCAAATCCCCCAAAGTAATTGACGTCATTCAAGTATCTGCGTATTGAAGATGGACGTCAGACCTTATTTGACGAGAAAATTTCCTAAAACCCTTCTACTCAAGTACCTCAAGTAAATACTGTTCATCGACTGTGTTGGTGTGAGGGTAAGTGGATTTGGAAGTACCTGGGCGATGATCCCAACAAAATAAGCTTCTTAAACACTTCGGGCCGCTCAATCGACGCTAGACAACCGATCATTCCAGACACAGAGGCGCCAACATACATACAGCTCTTTATCTCCAGTTCGTCCAGAATAGTCAGCAAATCGTCCGCGTAGGCATGAAGCGAGGAGTAACGATTGAAACTGAAATCATCTGCGGAGGTGCTTCCAGCGCCCATCAAATCATACAGAATCACCTTGTAGTCGTTCATGATATACGGCAAGACGTATTTCCACACCGTCTGGTCAGATCCAAACCCATGGCTTAGGACTACATACTGGTCTCCATTCCCCACAATTATCACATTGTGGGACTGCATCAAGGAGTTGTTTGGTGGAGACATGTTGCCAAAATTGCCACACTTCTTCACAAATTTAGATTTCTCCGCAACAAGTTTTGGTTGATCGATTCCAAGGAAACTCCTCAAGCAGTCCTACCTTACATCAAGACTCACTCACTGCATGCGAATCACAATCTAGGTTCCTAACATCCCTCTCCAGTCTACAAACCGAATTCGAAAATGACCCGTTGCATTTGCTGAAAGCAATACTATCCTCCGACGTCCAACAAGTGCGCAAAAATATATTTGCCACAAAGCAGCTGTCCTAAAACACGCACGATCCACCGCTTCGAATGACACCTCGGCCTCTTAAGAGATCAGATTGAACTTCAGACTTGGAAAAAGAAAGACCTCTTCAGCCTCTTCATAGCCACGTAGTTTTGAATGCCACAATTGTTGATTGCTAGAGTAACGGAGTACACACACAGAGCCTGACCATAAGTCGCGGGACAAGCAAAAAGACCCCAACTCGCCACTTACTGATGCCCAAGTTGCTGGGCCCTTTATCGGGGGCCAGTGCCAAAGATGTAGGGTGCTCCTCCAAGTGGAAACGAAGCCCTCTGGTAATGAACACTGATATTGTCCATTGCACGCGTGTCCTGCCACTAGCACACCGAACCTGATGAAAAACAATCTTCCAGGTCGGATGAGCTAACACACACTCGCACGCCTCCCGCGCACTTCCACACATAACTAATTTGGATTAACACAAATGATGATTTAACTGAACACCACTAGTTTGTTAGGGTGCGCGACATTCAAGGCCCCGCGCACATTCACGAAAAAATGGGCGTATTATTTTTGATCTTCTGTTAATGAAAGTAACAACGTATTATCTACAAGGTCGCATGCGTGTGTGGATTGAATGTGTTTTGGATATCTTTTCATTTTATTCTCAGTATATTATGGGCCTACGTTTCTTGCCACCATTTTGCTCTCTAAGTATTATATTTTTCTTCGCCTTCTTCTGAATCATGAGACGAATCTTTTTCTACGAGAGACAAGCAAGCTCAAAACCTCTTTGCATCCTCCTCCTCAAGTAACTGCCTCACTGCCCCTCTTTTTTTCCCTCCCCTCTTCTCGCTAGAATGGAGGCAGTTCACTATTCAGAACTCGGTCTAGCCCAGAAAGTGACATCAGGCGGATCTGCTCGCAGCCAGACAGCCACTAGCCTACCATCTCTTATCTCGCAGTCCTCGCTTAGACCAGTCGCAGCCAGCATTGGTGTAACGCACATCGACAAGCTCATAGGGGATAACTTCCCAGTCTGGAAATTCCAAATGAGCATCCTATTCCGTGCAAAGAAACTGCAGGAAATAGTGAATGGAACTACCCCGAGTGAATCCTTCATTGATGAGGAGGAATGAGCCAATAAGGACGCATCATGCCAATCCTTCTTGATTTTTGCTATTGATACAAAAAAAAAAAAAAAAAAAAAAAAAAAAAAAAACTCATGCCTCGTTTAATGAATTGCTACACTTCTAACCAAATGTGGCGATGACTGTGCACAGTTCATGAGCAAAATGCAACAGAGAACGTGCAACTACTATAGCAGCAGTTCTTTGACATGCGGATGAAGTTTAATACTGAGGTGATTCACTACATGAGCACCATTGAGCAACTTGCATATCAACTAAACGATTTGGAAGAGCCTATCTTGGATCAAGCCGTGATTTGCAAGATCCTAAGTACCCTGCCGCACCGCTTCCGTTATCTCTTCTCAGCATGAGACAACGTCCCGAGGAGCGAGCAAACAGTAGAAGCCCTTACACTGCGCTTGCTCAAGGAAGAAAGCCGAAACAAGATTCAAGAGGGCATGAACGAAGACAAAGAGAGCTTTCTTCACCAGTCGAAGCCAAGGCTAAGTTTCAAATCAAAATCAAAGACCCCTCTCCGCCAAAGAGAGAAGGAGAGGATCTGCTTGGATCTCAAAGCTCAAAAAGAAAACCAAGTGCCGAAAATTTGGAAAGAGGGGGCATTGGAAGAGTGAATGTCCCAACGACAACAAGAGCAGATTGTTTGAAAAGATGAAAAATAATGGCATAGGCAAAAGAAATGTGAGGCAAACGCTACCATTACCAAAGAATTTGATGAGGATAACAGCACGGCTTTCATGGTGCACGCTAACGAACCTGCCGACGACTCCGAAGCTTGGTATATGGACGGAGACACGACGGACCATATGACAGACCGATTAGATTGGTTTGTTTTGCTAAAGTCTATACCCCCCAGGGCGATGGCCCGTGATGATCACTGACTACAGACGACTTAGGGTCTCAGGAGTCGATCGCATCAACATTCAATGCAAACTTGAAAAGGCGTGGAAACCACCGCACATCCATCTACAACTTGAAACTGTGGAAGAACCTTTTCTTCATAGGACAAGCAGCTGACAAAGTGTTTGTTACTACATACACTCGCCGCACATGCTACATCACAAGTCTTGAGGGGCAAAAAAAGTTGTTTTAATAGGGATCCGACTAAACAAATTATACAAACTAGAACTCAAGGTCGAATGCCAAGCTGCCCAAGCTCACATTGCCACAACACGGGATGCACACAGCAGATGTGATGAGATGAATTCAAACCCAAAAGGCATGACAAAATCCTTAGTGAGCACGATAGAATTCAAAACGGGACAAGCCAATATACAAGCACCTCCCAAAACGACTACAGTTCCTACAAGCATAGAAGGGGCCACTGCACCACTCCCTTACCATCGAACTACGAAATTCTCAGAATACTAGTGGGCATCCCCTGCCAAGGTAAACACCAACATGAAGAGCTCAATTGACCCATTTAAAAAAGAAAAACAAGCAAAAGTACAAGAAGCACCAATGGGACTCAAAAGGGAGGAGCAAAGAAAAACGCAGAGAAGAAGGTTAACTGTGTGGCTTGAAATGTTTGAGCATGTGCATAATGCCGTGACCGTGCACATGTACACTTATAATGATGTTCACGGTTTGGGCTTGCAGAGCCATGTAGTGCCGAAGACTCCATGCAAGGGCTATGCAATGAGAAAGAACTTCAGGAAGACATTCTCGAAGTAGCAATCTTCACCGAGGGCCGAAAAACCAGGTGAGTTTTTCCATAGCAATGTATGCAGACCAAATGGACAAGGTTTCACTAGGTAAAGCATGTTACTTTGTCCTCTTCAAAGTTGATTTTTTGGGGTATAGAATCATTTATTGCATCCGATACAAGTCAGACGTGTTTAAAAAAAAAAAAAAAGATCTTTACGCACTCGTTTCTCAGCTAATAGGAAACGAAGTCGAGAAGCCTTGCAGCAGGGGGTGAATTGTTGAGCCAAGATTTCACACAGTTTTTAGTCGATTTGGGCATCCAACATGACATTACCAGCCCCCACACTTTAGAGCAGAACAATAGTGCCGAAAGGGAGAACCCCGCACTGATGGAGTGTGTGCAAGCAATGTTATAAACAAAGTTGAGCCTAAATTTTTGAGAAGAGGTGGTCCAGACCGCCGCCTACTTCCTAAACCATACAATCTTTTGAACAAGAAGCTACAGGACCATGCACGAGCTATGGATCGGACGAGTGCCAATAGTGTTGCACTTGTGCATTTTCGAATTCACCATATACATTCACATTTCAAAGGCAAGAAGGAGCAAATTAGATCCAAAGAATGTAAAGGCCATCTTTGTTGGATACTGTACCAACACCAAAGCATACCAACTCTGGAATATGCAACAGCAGAAGATGATGATAAGCCGCAATGTAATCTTTGATAAGTTATCACTCCCCGGGCAAAGCACTCCTGTGGAATTCTCAGGGCTTTCCTCCGTCCAGTAGTCTTTGACTGAACCACAGTTAGATGTGAGCAAAATTCAACAAGATCCAATAGCAAATCAAACGAAACTACCAACCTCGAAGTACCTGGAGCAAACAGAGACACCGACAGCAACTGAAGGATGAGTTTTTGGGGAGTCAAGCGCAGGTGAGCCAAACAACAAATCTCCCACCTATTCACCAACTCAAAGCCCAGCCACCAGGATCAACTCACCGCATGCCGCTCCATCGCTCTCATCAACCTACCTGCGAGACTACGTAGTTCCCAACACTTTTGTTAGTCTTACCTCAAGCCAACACATCCTAGATGACCCCAGTACCTATGAAGTACTCGCAAGCCTCGAAGCGGCCGAGTAGAGAAAAGCAATGGAGGGGGAACATAAGTCACTCTTGAAAAATGAAACTTGGCGGCTTGTTTTCCTACCTCCAGATTAAAATCTAGTATGATGTAAGTGAGTCTATAAGGTTAAGACACATTCCAACAAAACCATCACAAAATTCAAGGCACGCCTTCTGCAAAAGGGTACACGCAGCAGTTCGGGGTTGACTACAACTAGATGTTTAGCCTCGTATTAAAATACAAGTCCATTCGAATGATGTTCACCATCGCACCCCAATAATGCATGCCGATAATTCAATTTGATATACAAACAACATTCTTCCATAGATCGCTTTGACACGGAGATCTACATGCAACAATTGCAGGGATTCGAGATCATGAGCCGAAACAACTCGCAGAAGGTATGTCTATTGCTCAAGAGCCTACATGGCTTAAAGCAGTCCAAGCGGATTTGGAATCAGACATTCCATGATTTTCTCATGAAGTTTGACCTTGAAGTAATGGAGGCAGATCCCTACATCTATCTTTCGAAGTCAGAGCCGCGACTCATTGTGACTCTCTTTGTGGACGATGGCTTGGCTACATCCTTTCAACGGCCTAGTTAAAAGACCTCGTGCATCACTTGGAACAACTTTTTGGTATCACCCACTCAAACGCTGACCTCTATGTTGGGCTTCACATCCTTCGCCTCCAAACCAGTGGACACATTTTCATCCATCAAGCAATGTACCTCCGACGGATATTGAGCCATTTCGGTTTCAATAAATGCGCTCCAGTGAGTGTACCCAGTGACCCCAATACCAAGCTCGACCATGGCGGAGAATCCCTTCCACCATCGTTTCTCTACTCTGCTGCTGTGGGGTGCCTCATACATGCACAAACCCTCAACCGTCCTGATATTAGCTATATGGTCAACACCGTAGCTCAGTTTTCAGCAAGCCCACAACGCTAGTACTACCAAGCGGTGGCACGAATTTTTCATTACCTCGCGGGCACTCTCCACCTTTGCACTGTGTTTTAGCAGCACAACCAAGACGATGTTACTCGAAGGGTATGGAGATGCGGATTACACTGGGGATGTCACAGATCGGAAGTCCTGCACAAGTACGCTACTCCTGCTCAACGGAACACCCGTCTACTGGTGTAGTAGAAAGCATAATTGTATTTCTACCTCTACTATCGAATCCAAATATGTGGCAGCCAGATCTATTATGAAGGATAACATTTGGCATCGTCAGCTACTCGCCAACCTACATTACAAGCAGAGCCAAGCCACACGCCTCTCTCTGACAACCAAAATGTAATTCAACTAGTTCACAACCCTGAATTCCACCGTCGAACAAAACACATCGACGTGGTCTACCATTTCCTACAAGAACACCAACATGTGGGTGATATCTACATCCAACATGTCAACACAACGGCATAGTTGGCTGATTTGCTCATAAAAGCACTATCCTTTGATCGCTTCTCCTTGCTTTGAAACTGCATTGGATTGCTCCCAATGCCAAGCATCGAGCTTGCTCATTAAGCAATTTTTTTTTGATGTTATAGTCCACTAGTATCGGGAGCTAGTGGTCTAAGGGAGGATGTTGAAAAACAACCTTCCAGGTCGGATGAGCTAACACGCACTCGCACGCCTCCAATACAAGCGTGCACATTCAACACATAACTAATTTGATTTAACACAAATGATGATTTAATTGAACACCACTAGTTTGTTAGGGTGCGTGACATTTAAGGCCCCGCGCACATTCACAAAAAGATGGGCGTGTTATTTTTAATCTTCTGTTTAATAAAAGTAACAACGTATTATCTGCAAGGTCGCATGCGTGTGTGGATTGAATGTGTTTTGGGTATCTTTTCATTCTATTCCCAACATTTGCTAGGAGTGCTCCTTTCTATTCTTTCTAAACCAGAAAGCTCCAGACAAGAAACTCCACATTTCATCAATGCTACTAGCATTGATCTAGGCGGAGTTCTTTGTGACCACATTTGGGTGGACATTAACTTTGTGAAAGCTTTACAAAATTAAGATGGTTTTAGGTAATTCAAGATTTTATAAAATAAAATAAAAAATTGTATTTTAAAAAATTCCAAAAGCATTGTAGGAAATCAACAAGTAAAACTTTGTAAGGTTGTGACTCTACTTGCTTTAAATGTGTTTTGTGGATTTAAAATTAATCAAATGGTCAAATCAAAAGATATTAAAATTTAATTAGATTAAGATCTTTGAAATTAAGTTTTAAGGATTAATAGGGATTTCTACAATTTTAAGCAATTTAGTGGATGGATTGAAATGATTTTTTTGTGAGCTGATAAAGAACTTGGTTTAAAAAAATCCAAATTTAAAGGGCAAGTAAATAATGTAATAAGAAGAAATTGTTTTAATTAGATTAACATCAATATTGGATAAAGACAACAACTTATATTTTAACAGATTATGAGCATTTTATCCTAATTTGTAAATTTAATTCTCTTTAAATTTTGTATAATTATTATTGATTTAAAAATTGAAATATATAAATTTTTAAAAGTAAGATCAACAATTTAATTAATAGTAATGAAGTTTTAGAATTGATATAGGATTTGGTTAGGATTTGATTAAGGATTCATTAGGATTTGTTATAATTTACTTATTTTTTGGTAAAGCTTTATTTATTATTTGATTAGAGTTTTTTAATTTTAATATTGATTTATTAAGATTTTTTTAGGATTTACTTACGATATGATTTAATAAAATCTAATCTGATAGAATTCAAATAATAGTCCAAAGTAGATCAAAAATATTCAATCCACCTAATAACTCAACCTTCTAAACCTAATTAACATTTGGAGTATAAAATATAAAGTGGGTTAGAAATGCTTGATCCACTTAAGAATTTGGCTTCTATATTATAATAAATTAAGTCAAAACAATAGATTTATCATCTAACAAAGTCAGCTAGGTGCCATAATTAAATAAAATATTATAAATAAAAAATAAAAGATAAATATTTTTTTAATATTTTAGTTATCTTATTAAAATAATATGTCTCATCTAATTATTTTCAGTGTAAACTAAATTTATCATTTTATTATTATTTTTAATTATATACCAATGAGAGTGATGTTGCTTTAATCTCACTTGTAATTAAAATTAGTATAGAATTCTCTATAATTGACGGTTTTGATTCAACTTATTTATTTTTATAGAAGTTAATTATATTGAGTTGACTTATAAATTGGATTTGATTTAAGTTAATTTGATTTAAGGACTTTTAAGATTTGACTACTAGATTTGACCAATTTTCTTATAAAATTCTATTATCTCTAAACTTAAGAACTTTGGACCAACAAATATCTACAATATCAATGTTTATATTGAAAGCTCTACAAGACAATATCTAAATTCATAATCAATAGGTATGTATCTACTTTTTCTTACTTTTTCTAAATCTTATACTTTCTACTTTAAATGGTTCTTTTAGATAGAATATCTTTTTGATCAATATAATATATAAGATTAATAATTATAGTGGTTAAAAAGAACCATCTATAAAAAGAAGAATTTTCTTGACTAATAATTTAAAAAGAATTCTAAATCTATTTATCTTCTTCTATTTTAAGTTTAATTCACTTTATTAACATCTTTGAAGTAATAACTATTTTTCTTAAATAATCATTTTTTAAATTTCCTTAAATAAGTTTTTGAGCAAGTGTTACTCTTGAGAATCCATTTAATTCTAATCCTTATACATTCTTCTTTTTCTTTTTATTGTACAAATGTGGAAAAGATATCTTAATAATAATATAATTCTTCTTATATAGGTAGATTCTAGAGATTTGCATAAAATTTAGAATAATTATTTTTTAATAAGCTTCAACATATTTGTTTGTATTTTTTTCTACATTCTCTTGTTTTGGTCATGTAATATTATTTAAAAGTTTAATGAATTCCTTTAATTTTGAGATAAATGAAGTATTTTTGAAGTTGCTCCATATTCCTTGAATTACTGTTTGTATAAATTCTTCATCTAAGAATCAAAATTTTAGTTTGTAGCATATAAGGAGATATATAGAGGGAGATAATAAAATAGAAAATATAATAGAAAGACGATTGGATAGAGAAGAATTATCTTTAATTTGATATATTAATAATTTTTTTTAAAAAAATAAACATATTAATATGTAAAATTGGTCTAATTGAGTTAAAACTCTTATACCATTTTTTTGTTGTTCTATAAAAATTTAATCAAGTTATGTAAAATATATATATATATATATATATATATATATATATATTTAAAAGATAAGATGATTTTTAAGTCCTTCCTATATTATAATTTCTATAATAGATGGATCTTTATTAAAATTAGAAGATTTATTTTTTGCTTATTTTGTTATATTCTTCTATTCTCTTAATATCCATTTCAAGTTATTTGGAATAAAAAAATAAAAGATTTTTTGTAGATTAAAAAAAAAAAATAGTTCTTTTATTGACATAGATGTTAGCAATATCTATTTTTTTAATCAACTGACTTTTGAATATAAGCCATCAGATCCTATTATCTAAATATAATCTAATAAGAAAAAATAAATTCATACTAGAAGAATTGATAAGAACAAATATCCTACCCTTCTTGACTTTATCTTTTAAATAGTTGAATCTTAATGAAACCTTCAAGATATAAAATTTAACATCTTTTCATAACTTTTGACTCAATTTTTTGGCATTTATTTTGCTTAATATGTATTCTTGAAGAAAAAGTATGCTACAAAGAGTGTAAAAAAATCTAATAAATTTTTTAAGTCGATTTATTTTAGAAAAGTTGTTGAGTCCTCTTATATCAAAAAATAAAATCTTTGGCTTCATATTTAGGAATTGAGATAAGGTAGGAATAATATCTAATTATTATTTTTTTAATTACTATAACTTCAAATAGAGGTAGAAGCTCTAATATTGTATTTGTGAAAGAATACATATTTTTTTTTTGCAATTTTCTATGAATACTTGATTCTAGTTAGATATATTTTTTTTCTTTGTTGAATAAATATTGTCTCTAAAACTTGAATTTGGTCAAATAATGACAATTTTTGGATTAATTCGACTTGAAAATCAATATAAGGACCTTGGCTTGGCATCTTGGCTCATTACTTCTAATATAAGAATGTAATATCAAAGAAAATTTAGCTCTATAGTCTTAGATAAGTACAATTAATCTTGAAATATAAATAATAAATCTTTAAGCCAAAAAAAAGATTGTATATTTAATAGGATAATTAAAAAAGATATATATATTTGGTTATACATATATATATTTGGATCAAAATACAATTTAGCACCAACTAATCCAATTCAAAAGTAATTAGAAAATATTAAATAGAAATAATATTCTTTTTTTCTTTCTAAAGGTATTATTCACTTATACTTGTTCTTCTTTCTACAACTTTTTTTCTATTATCTATTGATAGGTCTTAACAACAAACATTTTAATTACAAAGCAATCAATGATTTTAATCACGTAATTGAATTAAAATTGTCAAATCCTAGCTAGTCAAAAAGTATCTTTTAGGAATATTTTAATGAATTTAATTTTCCTATATGTACCCAACTAACTCACATAAATAAAAATAATACATTAAATTTCGATTCTACAATGATGCGAGACCAAATAAACAAAACACATAAACTTTTAATATTGACCAAAGAATGGAAAGCTAAGGTGTATCAAAATAAAAAGATTTTAGGATTTGTAGTCTAAGATAGATTATAGTAATTGATATTAAAACAAAATCAAAATCTAATATATAAAAACTTATAATCTATAATTTTATTAATTAATTTATTTATTTATAATATTAAATAATTGAAGATCCTAAAAAAAAGGCTTTTATCTTTGACTAAGATCCAATGCAATGGAAAATCTAGAATCTGGAATAATATAATTGTTGGCGTTTTCTTTTAAGAATATTTCTAGTTGCTTTGCCATACTATTACCAATTTTTCAAATTTAATTTTTTGCTATATTGCTAAAAGAAAAAAATGATAACTTGATGTTCAATCCCTTTGAAAAAAACTATTAAAAAGAGACCACTACTTTAATTCTTGCAAAGCTTTATAGGTTTGTTACTCTACAATTCTAATTGTATTTTGGCTATTGATATAGAGGTTTCTTTTATAAGAAATAAAATATTTTAAAAAAAATATTATGATTGAAACCTTAGTTAAAGGAAAATCTTATGATAATATTTGTAAAAAATGATTCATTAGCTTGCAATTACAAAAGTAATAACAAAAGTATGATATAAAAGGAAAAAATATGAATTATCTTTTAAAAATATATAGATAAAAATAGAAAGAATTAAATAAGTTTAGTATTAATCCTGAATTTAAAAGAAAAAAAAAAAAAAAAAAACTTCTACTTATTTTATAGGAGCATAAATAAGAAGAAAAAAAAATATATATTAGAAAAATAATAATTACATAGGCATCTTTAGGAAGGAATAAAAAGTAGTTTTTAATAAAAATTACCTCAAAGTGACAAATATTTTAATTAATTTAAGGTTTTAAAAACTTTTAAAAAATTATATATTTTAAAAAATTATTAAAATTATAATAGGCTGTCAAATAATTTTTTTTAGAATTGTAAATTTTTTTGTCTTAAATGGCCTTTTTGAATTTAATATCAATCAAATATTTAGATTAAGGATTATTGGAATTCAATTGAGTTAATCCTTAAAATCTTTGAGATCTATAATAAGGTGCCAAATACATTTTCAAACAAGATAATAAAAAATATAATATTTTAATAGATTGTTGATAAAGAAGATATTATTAATATCTATTTTTTGAGGTTGTAGATTGATGTCTATTATATATTCATCTTGTAGTACTTCTATGAGATTTCTTTTGGACATATTTGCATACAATGCCATCTTTCCCAAATGTATAGAGATCTAAGAGCATAGAGATTTTGTGATGCATGGTTGACTATACTCAAAGTAGCTTAATATCAAAATTAGGAAGCTTAAAGATTTAACTATCCTATGTAAATTCTAATTTATTTTTATAAAAAAAAATCCTTCTAATCTTTGTTAATTAATCTAAGATATAAGAAAGAAGGTTTATAGCTAGATGTTGAGAATGTAAAAAATTTCCTATTGTATTTAGAAATAAAATATAAAATAAATCCTAACTTAACTTAAGACACTTATTCCATCTACTTGGTATTAGGAGCTAAGTTGTCAATCCTTGTATCATGACCCACTCTATTAATGCATCAAATATATCCTATTTTTGTATAAAAATAAAAGTAAAAATTCGTAGGTAATTCTAGCTATAGTTGATGTGTGTAGCAGGGGTCCATACTCTTTTTGACTTGATTAATTTTTTATTTTAAAAAATTGATATTCAACTCAAAAAATTCAAGTTATGGATGCACTCATTGATACTTGGGACAAAATTTATGACCTCTTTGATCTCAACTCCCTTACTTGCAATGCCATTAGACCACTCCCAACTATAATATAGATTCTTTCTAGTTGTTAGTACCAATTTGTCTAACTAAATTGTGACTTTATTATTTAAATTTTTAGAGATGAAATACGTCTAAGATATCATCAAACCAAGCATCTAAAATCACAAGTTTATGGTTTCATTTCATATTCCAAATATTAATCTTTTTCTATATAACTTGCCTTTGAATAATGTATATTGAGGTTTTATAGAGTTCAATCAATATGTAGGCAATTTGGTTTGAGATTAAGAAGAGTAATGTGATCTTACTTTTTAATTATTGATAAAATTGGTATGCCAACAAACTATAATTGAAGAACATGACTCTTCTATAACTCCATACTTCTAGAATCCATAATTTTGAAGAAAATAAGATCAGCACTCTCTCCTTCAAAATACAAGTGGAGCAATGAAATTCTCATTTTGAAGAATTTTACAAAAATTGCCAAAATCCTTATAAGTAAAAACTTTCATAAAAATTACAATTGAGCATGGATTAAGGCATATGAGTAGTAGATCTTGGTATAAAAAGGTGTTTTGAATACAATGGTGAAGTTAAATTTATCAAAAAGTACTTTATTTGATCACTTACAAGAGCCATCAACCATGGTAACAAAATTAGCTCTTTGATGAATGAAGGCCATAGATTTACATTAGAAATCTTAGAGATCAAGGGTAGAGATGTGACCGCCCTTCCACAAGCCACCGCTCAATTGTTTAAGAGTGGTTTGGTTCTTCAAGCCCTTTCTCTCTCTTCTTTTGGTGAAAGACAAAGCCATATTAAATTTTGGCTCTAAATCCTAATCTTAATTTTATTTTTGATTTTTAATTTCATTGTGAATTTTTTGGTTGTGTATGCATGGATCTTGAGTAGTGAATGATGGTCATTGGATTTTTAAACATACTTCATTGTGGTAGATAGCTCCCTTGGCCTCCCAAATATTCAAAGGGTTTTAAGATCCTTGGATTTTCCTCAATCAATCATTTAATTTTATGATTTTCAATGTGAAATGTTTCGTGGTTGTAGCTTTTAGTTTTAGATTTCCAATAAGGTAAGGGTCGCTTGATTTGGAGTAAGAGCAAAATTTTGGTGAAATTTTGAGTATGCAGGGGTCGGCTGCCTTGCCAGTTTAGATTATCCTTTTTTGAAAAGGAATTTCTCAGTGCCTACTAATTGGATTATTATGAAATTCTTAAAATAGATGCATCTTAAAGCTGAACTTCTAATAGCATAAATTTCTCTTAATTTAAAGATAAATTGAATTTTTGGTCAATTTCCAAAAGGAGGGAGGTTTCTTGCCGCTGTAATCTTAATCACTCACCTTTGAAGGAGCATTACTCGCGGCTTAGGTACTATATTGAATTTATATTTATTGGAGCAAGAGCGTCTTTAAGTTAACTTTGCAACAAACTAAAAATCATTCAATTTAGAGCTAATTACGATTTTTGGCAAGTTTTGGAGCAGAATGGATTTGCTGCCCTCAATTTTTAGGCATTATCAAGGTACCTTCGCTTTTGTTTCTTTAGTCCCTCTTTTACTTATATTTTTATAGTAATTTTTAACTTTCATATTTCAACTTTTGGATTTTAATTTTTAACATTTAACCTTTAATCTTCTCTCTTTTACTTTTAACTTTTATTTTTAATTTAATCTTTAAGATTTTTACTTTTATTATGGATTAATGGTAATTACTTAATCAATTACTTTTATCATAATTTATTTAAGGAGTTATAATTTTTAAGTTTCAACTAATTAATTATTTATTTACTCTAATTAATTGTAATTTTGTAATCACATAAAAATTAGTAGTTAAAGACCATACAAATGATCTTGAATAAACCATTGAGATTTAAGTAGACATCATGGAAATAGCCTTGAAAGACCATAGTAAATTTCATTTAATCTTTTTATAAGTATTAGTAACCATTTCTTGGAAGACTTAAAGTTAATTGAACTGCAAACACTAAGATTTGAATTAACTTAATAATTATACAATTGAAAGGTCTTCCATTCCACCTTTTGATCTTATTGTGTGGCATCAATTTCATTGAGCAGTGAAATTTGGGCTCATAATGCTTTATTATCCATTTATCATTGCTATCTTCGACAACACAATGGATTATTATTTTATCAATACTAATATTATATTAATGACCAAAAACAAAGAATATTGATGACCATGCAAGTTCTGCCATATGTGTGAGTTTATCATAGAGTTTGTTAACTATATACATATACATATTTACATGAATCTAACATGGAATAGTTTAATACTCATTGATTTGAAAAAAAAAATTGAATCTAAAGTCAAGTATTGAATGTTGAAGTTACAATTATAAACAAATAAATAAACATTAAGTAACCAATATTATGTGGGTTTACTTAAGGAAGTTTCTTTGCCACCTATAATTATTACTATATGATTGTTGATAAAAAATTTCTTCTCTTGTTGAAGAAAATTCAAAAATAATTTAGTGTATATTAAATATTTTTAGGCAAAATCATGTTTGAAAGTAAATATTACTAGTTTATTACTTTTTCATTTAATATCTTTCTATTCATGGTTTTGTACAAAAATTTTAATGAATATTTTTTTATATGAAATTTTGGTCATGAAAACTTGATTCTCTTTGTATTTAAAAAATAATCTAGTATTGTGCATCATGCTTTTGGTCCCACTTCTATTTCAGTATTGATACAAAATAAGATATATCTAATTTTTTAATTACTTGAGTAATTATAAAGTAGTAATTATAAAGCAAAAAGAAATTTATATCCTAATATTTTTTTAGATAGATGTAAAAATAACTAATTTATTGTATAAGACTAATATATAATATTCTCTCATTTTTTCATAGATAGTAAAGGTACAATGTGGTATTCTTGAATTTCATTTAATTTATGAATTTCATCTCATTTTAATCATATTTTTTTCTATTTAGGTTCTATTTTTTTCTTAAGAAATTATTTTTATTTATTTGGATATATTTCTAACTTCTTGAAAGATATAATCTATAGATTTTGATCATATTTAATGAAATTAGATCAAATCAATTTTTGAATATAAAAGTACTTTTGTGCTTTTTAAAAAAATATATAATTCTTTAAATCTAAATAGATTAAAAACATAATATTAGTAATAATAATCATATAATAGTAAAGCTTTTGAATTTTTAGTGGTATAGCACATACAAATATTTAATTTCTAATTTTTTTAGTTTTTTTCCAAAATCTACATAATTTATTTTTTTTATCCGTAAAGAGTATATTAAGTATAATTGATGTCTTTGATGGTATGTAAACAAAGATTTTTACATACAAGACATCAAGTTCTATAAATCAATCATAAAAAATATAATTTACATCAAATACAAGTACACATTTAATACACTTTCAAAGAAAGATTAGAAATCTATACAAAACTAAGTCAAGCTATCTCTCATAGCACAAAGGAGAAATCTAAGAGTGGAAGTATAAAAATAAGAAAAATCCTAAAGCTTTAATAAAATTGCTAAAATACCATAACTAAAAAAATCTTTATAATAAGTTCAATCACTTTCAAAATCATTTACAAGATTTGATTTGACAAGAATGTTAAGTCAAGAATTTTTTTCCACTTAAGTATTCAAATCCTAACTAATATGAACAAATCTACTAACAAAAAAACTATCAATCGATGAAAAACCACTAACCAAACTAAACTACATACATCCAATGTGATTTGATATCCAATGCAATATTACATGATAGTTGTTGTATAAACAAAGTTCACTAAATACAACACATTAAGTGCTATAATTCAATCATAAAATATGTAATTTAAACCAAATGCAAATGTACATCCAATATACTTTCAAGTGCCCTCTTTCCTCTCCCCCCCCCCCTCCCCCCTTCCCCTCTCTCTCCCTCTTAGTTAATTAAGAGTCATTCTAATCAACTAGGACCACAAAATACATATCATTGAAGATGAATACTACAATGATATTGTACCCAAATACTACTCTTCTAAATTAGTATTGTAGCACTTAAATGACCAAAGTGTGTAACACATACAATAGAAGAAATATTCAATCTTTATCATAATATGAAGCATGATTAGGAGACTTCTTATAAGAAGGATAAATCCAATCTTATGAAAGGAGAGTTAATAGAGGTGGTGTCAAACATGTCATATGCCACCCGTGTTAGTATTGATCATACAAAATCATGGTCGTAGCCTCTTTCTTCTAATAACATATAAAATAAGGATGATCAATTACTACAATTGCTAATTCAAGATGTATAGAGTGATCAATAAAAAGATGATAAGATACACAATTCTTTGAATGCTTCCGACACTCTTGTCCATCCTTACCTTCTGACAATAAAATATCATTAGTCAATACATTCTTTATACATAAATTTGTATGCCCTCCCTTAATATTAAGTATTGTAGATACTTCATGTTATAAATATACATAATTTTTTTAAAAAAATATTTTTAATTGAGATTGATAAGCTCTACTATAAATGTAAGCATATCATAAAGTGTCACAATATTGAGCAATAGATAAATTCTCTATAGCCATATGCAAAGCTTGTTTAAAAAACTTTGCCCAATCATATTGTCAAGGATATGAATCTCAAAGAAAGAAATCTTCAATACTCTTGTGACACTAAAAAATACTAGAAAGTCATTCAAAAATGATATATTACTGAACTAAAATGGCTATTGCCAAAAAACAAGGAGACTCAAAAGTCTTGAAATAAGAGTAGAGACTAAAAAGACATTCATAAGAATGAAGAAGGTTTCATTCTTGCCTCAATATAATGAATAAGAATTAAAATCTAGCATGATTTGAAATACTTGCCTCAACTATTTTGTTCTTGCAAGTTTAAAAAAAATTTGAATGTCTTAAAAAAAATAAAAAATGATTGATGCTATGAGACACAATATTTTATAAATTTTTTATTTAAGATAAATCATCTACTCAAAGAAGCCAATTATTTATTTGAAACACTATGTGAAAAAAATATTGAAGAATTATATTCTCAATTCTACTTCAATAATTTAGATAACAAGACATGTACCAATATTTTCTTGTCTAAGAAGTCAACACTTTGAATTTCTTGCAATAAAAAAATACTACAAAAATCAAGTACATACTTATAAATATATTGTGTAATCTTATTTATTATTTTACTCACATATTTCATGATTATTGAGATGAAAGAAGAATTTATTGTTGAACCATTTATAATTGCTAATAATGTAGTTATTGGTGCCATATTTCATATTAGAGAGCTTAGTAGTATGATAAGAATGTACATATATTTTATCGTCTCAAATTATTTTACATCAATTGAATAATAATTTTGTTTGTTCAATTAATTTCATTATCAATTGTAGCCAAATTAAGCCAATGTTATGGCTAATGAAAATAACAACTTCAAAGAGCTTGATGAAGACATCTTCTATTTTTTGGATAGAAAATCTTACTAATTGATGATAAGAAGTTTTCTTGTAAAAATAATACTTACAAAACAAAATAAGTTATTTTTGTCATAAAGCAAAAACCAAGGAATTAAGTATCATAGACATATACATTTATTCCAATAGTTACTTATATAATTAGGTAGAAGTAGGTAAATATAGATTAATTTTATAAAGTCTTCTAGAAAAAATTCTTAGAAGCTTTATAGACTTAGTTTTGACTTTAGATGTATTTATAGGATAGAAACTTGGCCAACAAGTTAACCACATGTTGGTAGTTTATGAGACAAGTTAATTCCATGTAGTAGCTTGTGAAATAAGATAACTATGCGGTGTATACATAAATAACTTGCCTTGCAAGTTAACATATGTAGCTAGCAAAGTCAACACATTTTGGAGGTTCTATAAGACATCACCTTTTCCTTAAAGAGGGTGGATTATCCCTCTTTGTAGAAATTTCTATTAGAAATTGCAGATTATCTTCTTCTAATTTAAGTTTTTAGATTTATTTGAGTTGTCTATGAAAGGAAAGATTATAGATGCTATTCCTAATGGAAGTGAGAATAGATTTATAACTATTGTAGATCTTCACAAGCTTGTAAATACTTTTAGGGCGGAAGTTTCATGTATTACCAATATCAACCATAGGAACACTATTTCTATAGATATGAAAGAAGTCTAGAATCTACATCAAGAAGTTGTGCAGTTGAAGAAAAAAAGTCAATCAGCCTCATAATCAAATTTAGAGGGTCTTACTTCTACAAACTCAGGAGAAGCAAAAATCAGTATGCCCGAGAAGTTTAATGGAACAAGATCAAAACTTTGAAGATTTTTACAACAAGTTAAGTTCTACTTAAGATTACATCATTTCTAATATACAGATGGATTTACTCAACTCAGCTTTATAGATGCACTTTTATCTAAAAGTGTTCTTTCTTGGTTTGCACCTTTGATGGAAAAAGATTCACGACTTCTTAATGATTTTAATTCATTCTTAGAAGTATTTACGGCTACATTTAGAGAAAGTGATCAAGAATAAATAATAGAGACTAAATTCCTATCTTTATAAGAAAGATCATAACATCTAATTAAAGATCAATTAAAGATCATAATATTATAGTAGTATTTATGATGTTTATCAATTTATGATCTTTATCAATTAAAGATCATAACGTTTTGGATTTTAATCAATAATTATTTTAAACATCTTTAATTAAACATCTTTAATTAAAGATCATAACATCGTAGTAGTATTTAATGTAATAAGATCTCCTTCTAATCCGATTATTTTAAGATTATCACGACTAAAAAAATATAATCCTCAAATAGATTGGATTTCTTGTAACCTTAAGTTTTTTGTTAGTATAATCTAAGATCGGATTAGTGAAGTAGAAGTACATAAGTCTATTATATCCAAATATTTATTAATAGATACAAGAGCTTTCATGCATGATCTAAAAGAAGTATTATCTTTTGTTATATATGCTATGTCCATTTCTAATGATGAAAAAATGTCAATTAGTATTTCTAACTAATATCAAGAATTCCGAGATGTTTTTGAAAAGAAGAATGCAGATATTCTTTAAGAGCATTGACCTTATAATTGTTCAATTGATTGGCAAGAAAGAACCAAACTATCATTTGGACTAATCTATACCTTATTGCAGAATGAATTTGGTGCATTAAAAGAATACATTGATGAAATTTTGGCAAAGAACTTCATACGACATTTTAAATCTCTAGCCGAGGCTCCTATCTTATTTATAAAGAAAAAGATGGATCTCTAAAAATAAATTTAGATTATTGAGGACTCAATAAGATCACCATCAAAAATAGGTATCCTTTACCTTTGATTTTAGGACTTCTTGACCAATTCAATCAAGCAAAGATCTATATCAAAATAGATCTACAAGGAGCATACAACTTAGTTTGTATCAAAGAAGGAAATGAATAGAAGAGTGCTTTTCAAACTAGGTATGGATATTTCAAATATAATTTCATGCCTTTTGGACTTACAAATGCACTGACCGCTTTTCAACATCTTATGAATGATATTTTTTATGAGTTTTTAGATGATTTTGTCATGTATTATTTAGATAACATTCTAATCTACTCTAAGAATATAGAAGAATATGAACTTCATATTCATCACGTGTTACAGAAACTTAGAGATGTAGAATTATATGCCAAGTTAAAAAAGTATGTATTCCACATTATTCAAGTTGACTTTTTAGGATATATCATTTCTAATAAAGGCTTTATGATAGATCCCAAGAAGGTTTAAACTAACATAGATTGGAAGATTTCAGGAACAGTACAAGTTGTACAATTTTGACTATTTTAGGTTGAGACCTTTTTTTATTTGTGAACAAATCAATCATGTTGCTTATTGATTACATCTACCACAGTCTATAAAGATCTACTTTTTATTTCACATATCCCTTCTTGAAACATATTAGATAGTAAATATCTTTGCAAAAGAAGACAAATGTCACCTCCTTCTATAGAAGTGAATAATAATCAAGAGTTCGAGGTAGAAGAAGTCTTAGACTCAAGGCGGCGCTGAAATAGGTTGGAATATCTTGTTCATTGGCACAAATATGATATTAGTGAATGCACATAGGTAGTATTAAAGAATCTTGCAAATACAGTGAAGACAATTGAAGCCTTTCATCAACAAAATCCATCAAAACCAAGATGAAGAATAGCAAATCTTTGCTATGAAAGAAACAAGATCAAAGAAAGATAACATTCTACCTTCTATCTTTCTTTGTAGCTTCTAAATTATTTGCAATGTTAAGAAGATGGAAAATCAATAACTAGTACATTCAACTCAAGAGCTTTCATTTGTGAACTTATTAGATGAAACATTGTAATTTTCACAACGTTTAAGATGACTATATTGAAATGAAGATCCTTAAGAATAACATGTCCTTTCTTGAATAGATGGCAAGATACAATGTATTTGATATTACAACCTTGGAAGAGACTGCCTATGTTTCATGATTTTATTAGAGGTAAGAACAACTCTTGAAGATGTTTCAAATGTTTTATTTGAAGGAAGTTATGAAGACCTCAACAATGACCAAATAACAAGGTGGTCTTCTCACCCTAGTATGTGACATTATTGATGGCTGAGAGGGCTTATCAACCATCTTCAAAGATAGAAAAGATGAGAATATGTAGAAAATATAATTTATTGCATCTTGAACTTCCTCAACATATGAAGACCGCTCATTGTGGAACTCGTGTCGAGAAGAGAGGATAATGCCACAAACATATACATTTATTCCAATAGTTACTTATATGTTTAGGTAGAAGTAGAGAAATATAGATTAATTTCATAAAGTCTTCTAGAAAAGCTTCTTAGTAGCTTCATAGATATAGTTTTGGCTTTAGATGTATTTATAGGATAAAAACTTAGCCAACAAGTTAATAACATTGTTGTAATACGTGAAGTCTTGCTTAAAAATACTTTGGACTTTTAATTGTGGAAGGTAGAATAAAAATTGCAACAATAAAATCCTAACTCTAATAAAATACTAACTAAATTCTAATTAGAATAAAATAATATTAAGCAAGCTTTAATCAAATTCAAAACAATCTCAAACAAATTACAAAGAAAAAATAAGAAATCTTAAAGAAATATTAGAATAATCACAAATATATCTCAAATACATCTCAATTCAATCTTAATTTAATCCTAGTTAAAATCCTATTGAACTTCATTTAAACTTTAGGCCAAAAACTAATTAAATCTTAAATCCTAAATAAATTCAAATAAAATCCTAAATCCTAAATCAAACCCTAAATAAATCTTAAATCTTAAATCAAATCCTAATTAATCTTAAATCAAATCCTAACCAAATTCTAATCCTAAATCAAACCCTAATCAAATCCTAAACCCTAACCAAATCCTAAATTAAATCCTAATAATTCTTACAACAGATTTATATCTCAATTATTAATGAATGAACCATTCATCTTATGTCAAAATTTTCATGCTTTTTAATAATTAATTTGAAAACAAGTAAAAAAGTTTTTTGAAAATGATCGAAATTACTAAATAGACGATAGCCTCAAAAACATGCTCAGATATTGGCGGGCCTCCTTCTCTGACCTTGATGTCAATCTCCTAGAGCCAATATCTCTCTTTTTCACCATTTAATTAATCTCAAAATTTCCATACAAATAGAAAAATAAGTCTAATATCTTTTCACATAAATTTCACTCCAATCCAAATAATAGATTGCAAGAAATCTTAAAAATCCTCACTAAATCTAAAATTCTACTTTCTGAGATCTTGATAGATTTAAACCTCAATAATCTCCAATTCAACTATTAGATCAAGCTAAGATTCATAACACATACTAAGCACAACTATGACCATTAACTTACAAAATTTTACCTATAGATCTATTACAAAACTCTTGAAATCACTAGAAACCTCAACTCTATTTCATTTCATAAAATCCAAGTCATCTGAAAACAAACTTGACTTTGTAAATCTCTTACAAAGTCATTACAAATTCAAATTACCCAAATCCAATGTTCATTGAAATCTTATCCATATTGCTATCAAACCCCATTCTTTGATTTGCAAAAGAATCCCTGAGTTGCCATAAGTGCTCAGTTTTGTGCCTCAAGGTCTGATTTCAACCCAGGTTGATAACTCGCCCTCCTCGGGTACCAACATTTAGTTTTTTAAGGTAATTTTTACTAGAATTTACTTTTAACTTCCTCCTAAAGATACCTATATTATTTACTTTTCCAATCTACCTTAATTTGTCTTATTTATGGCCCTATAAAGTAAATAGAAGTCATATTTTTAAAAAGGCAATACTACTATTAAAAGTTTTACTACATTCTTATCTTTTATCTATATTTTTCTATTTTATCTTTTAACTTGGCTCTTCTATAATAAGATCCATATTATCATCTTTTATCATATAATCTTGTTACAACATGACAACATATTGATAGCTTGTCGGACAAGTTAACTCCCTATAATAGCTTATGGAATAAGCTAACTATGTGGCATATACATCGATAACTTGCCTTGCAAGTTAAGACATGTGGCTAGCAAAGTCAACACATTTTGGAGGTTCTATAAGACATCACCACATAGCTCCTAGTTAAGAATATATATGGACGCAAGAGTGAAACCTTCTTCACTCTTGTCAACGCCTTTCTAGTCTTTAGTCTTATTTTAAGACTTTTTAGTCTTCTTGTTTTTGGCAATAGCCATTCTAATTAATATTACATCATCTTTTGAATGACATTCTAGTTCTCTTCAATGACACAAGAGTGTATTGAAGATTTTCTTTCTTTGAGATTCATATCCTTCACATTAAGCCATTAATATATTGATTCGATTGTGGCATAAGAATTGGACAATATAGAATCAATATATGCTACTCTAATAATAATAAGATGGAGTAAAAGAGACATAGGACTAATAATGTACATACATAAAGGAATGAGTACTATATTATCTATTTATAGTAAAAAAATGCTTCTATAAGTGATTATGGAATAATTGAAATTATAAAAGAGAAGAGAAGAGAAAGCCACAAAAGTAGAAAGAACTAACAAAACATTAGATTAAGCAAGATTACAAGCCATTGATTAAAAATTAGATGTGATTGATTTAAATTTTATATTTCAATTTTTACAAAGTTTTCTATTTAGAAGAATATTTACTTTATCAACCTTGTACCATTTAATACTTTACTAGATAGTAAAAGTCTTTTATTTGATAAGATTTTTTTTAGTTGAAAGAGTGAAATAGAATTCATATAAGTGGTTGATAAAGAGTTGATTTAAAAATTACAAATATATTATTTAGAAATTAGTTCTTGTAAAGATAGCTTTTTTTTTTGATATCCTATTTTATATCTTGCTAATTTAATATTTTATAAATTATATTATTAGTGGTTCTTTATTATATATTGAAATCTTTTTATAAATATTGAATATAATTTGTAGTAGCCAAGTTAGCTAGATTAGTTTGATTATTCTTAAATGGTTCAATTTTTAATTAAGTTTTGATAACAATGTAATTCCAAGAGGTTCTTTGAAGCTCTACTATAAACACACATGCTCAAGTCAACATTTTGAAAGATCTTACATCAAACTACAACAAACCTTGTCAAATTGAAAAGAGCTAATTTTTTTCAACATTTGAATTTAAAAGCAAGTAAAATAATTTATTAATAAATAAGATAATATAAACCTATTTTTTAAAAAAATCATTTCTATAGATGGATAAAATGATTGATTTTATCTTATTGAAATTTAGACAATGAACTAGAGTGCAAAGATGCAACCAAAGCCATTCCTTCCTTCAAACACTTCTAGACTTTATTTATGTTTTTTGTAACTTATTCAAACAGTGTTTATTACTTTGGCAATTGTTACCTATTTAAATAATAATTATTCTTTTAAATGAAAAAAATTGGTGTCTTATAAAGATGAGCAGCTAAAATATATATTTCAAAATAACTCTTTTAAAACATTGCTATCTTTTTTTCGATGCCTTCAAACACTATATTCTGCTTTAAATTTCTATGGATATTATAAATTTAGGGAGTCAAAAATAATCTATTAGATTAATGATAAATAAAAAAATTTACGACCAATCATATTTTTCACTATAATAGAAAATAAAAAATAATTTCTATAGTACCATATATTATAATGTTTTATTGATTCCAAACTTAAGAAGTGCAAAAATTCAACATTTATAAGTAATAAAAATTATACAAGTTGTATTCAGAGAACTCAAGTTGTTCTAAGTAAATTGTTGGATGTCATATTATGTTATTATAAAACATTGCTTGCCATTAAGAACTTTGTAATGAATCATGTTTTGTTATTATGCAGGTGATTGATTAAGTTATAGAAGTAAGATTTTTATTTGAAAATTACAAGGAATAATTAGCTTCTCTTCCAAAGATCATATAATGTCGATTATATGCAAATATTCTATTTAAATTACAACAAATGCCGTTTTTGATAAAAGTGGAATTTGGAATAACTATTAATAAATCTCATGAGCAATTATTGAAGAACAGAGGAATAGATATTAGAACCCTTGTATTTGGACATGGAGAATTACATGTTGTCTTTTTATGATACATTTCTCTAAATACGATTAAGATTATATATCTTAAAAATAATAATAAAGAAAAAAATACCATCATTGATGTTGTTTATTTCAAAATTTTATTAACTAAGCTATTTATTTTTTTTAATAAATAGAAATTATATTTACTAATTATAGTAAAATATAAATAATTTAATTATTATGAATATATATATTTTTTCTTTTTTCTTTTTCTTTTTTCCTTTTTTTTTGGTTAACAATTTTTTAGCAATGGTCAATTTTTGACTTAGCAACAACAAATTAAACTTTTAAAATTTTTTTGTAGCCAATGGCATGGATTTCTACTAATATATATATATATATATATAGATATACATACATACATAAATAAAAAAAATTAAATAAAAAAAACTTTTAATATATTTAATCTTATCAAATAAACAAATTAACTACCAAAATAAATTATGATAGAGCTTGCAATATATTATAACATAAAAATTCTTTTTTTAAAATTTAAAAAACTTGAATAAATTTGAATGTCTTTTTAAAATAATAAAATCCAAAAAAATATCCATAAAATTAGAGGTTTGAATAAGAGCCATGTAAAGTTTTTAACATTCTTTAAAAATTGGTATTTCTCTATCCAATTTCAAACATTAATTTAGGAGAAAGAAAAAAAAAAAAAAAAAAAAAAAAAAAAACTTAATTTCTAAATTTTTTTTTAGTTCTAAAATTTTAAGTTCTATTTTTTTTTTTTTTTTTTTTTTTTTTGTATTTTTCTATAGATGTTTTCTTTTATATTTTTCTATACATGTTTTTCATTTATTATTTTTATTTAATATTCAAATGTTATTTTATTTTTATGAGTGCTAGGACCACAAATTGAAGTGGCTCCATTCTGTAAGCCATCTTCAATAATAACCTTCTCATGCCAATTATATGCAATATTATTGCCAAAAATTATTAGTTTTATCTATCTAATCTTGTCAATACATTCACAAAAGCTTTAAAAATAAGTTCCAAACTCCATTCACATGCTTCGTTTTCTTACTATTTGATGTTAGAATATTTTGTTAAAAGACGACTTACTTGCTGCTTTGTTCAAGGAATATATATGCAGGATACTTGTAAATTTAGGATCTCAAATTGATATGATAGATATTGGTGATGAATGATGCTAGAACTCCTTGAAAAATATCTACTGTTCATAGATAAAAATATCTCATAGATCATAGCAATTTTTATAGCAGATACCAAGTTTATTTAACTCTGTAAATTATTATCTTATTACAGTCATCAGGAATCTTGATGATTAAATAGATTTTTAATAAACATCAATAAAAAATAAAAATAAAAACATGTAATAATGTTATTTTATAATATGTACTGGCATTATCCTTATTGTCAATGTAAACATTTCTATTACTCGTTGAAAAGAAATGTAGTTTATCTAATATTATTTATTATATTGAGAAACCATGAAAAACGCATCATTTATCATTTTATTTGATACTCCAGTGGAATTATTTAAGGGGGAAAAAAAAATGGAATTCCACTGGAGTATCAAATAAAATGATAATGAATTCACATGCATAGTAGTAGCTTGTGAATACAGTTCATGAGGCGCATTATATCTGGATACGAGAAAAAAAAAAATAGAGAAGAAATAATAAGAATAAAACAATAATAATCAAAGCCAAACTAATCAAATACACATGGTTTGAATCATGTTCAATTCCACAAAAGACAAATCAATCTAAGAAGCAAAAATAAATTAAACAGTCAGGAAAAAGGTGGTGTCACACATGCCATCAACCAAGTGTAACATGAGGAAATAGTACTACACATCCAAATTTAAAAACAAAACTAATTTAAAAGAAAAAGATCAACGCCACAAGCTTCCGTTCAGAATATTGCAAAAGGGCAAAAAACAGAAAGTACAAAAAGGAAAAGGATGCTTAATTACCCTAACTCTCTTATCTTGTCAACATGTCTCCCATTGTCGAAGTGACGTAGAGATGTCCACGTCGGATTCCGACGTGGCTGCAGGAGGACGAGGTCCGACCTGGCGGTCGCCGCTGACGACGTGACTGACGCTGTTGGGCATCATGCTTCCCACGACTTCTCGCACTGCCGCCTAAGTCCGTCCATCAGCAAATTCTACACGTATCGTCGATAGATTACATCGATGACGGTAGCGCAAAGTCAATGATACCATGGGCAGATCAAAGTAGAATACGCGGTAATATTATACAGCGTTCCTTCGAGGCCAGGACTCGGGAATCCGAAAAGCTACACCCGTATTCGTCGTCAATTATTTTGAAATGTAGGGTCAAGTGGGCAAATTCCTTGTATATCCAAACAACTACGAGAAGATCTGAGCAGATGCAGCTGTGACCTCCATTAGAATATGCTGGTCGAATGAGAATTCACCGGCAGCACGCAAAGTGAAATGGGCAGCTGTGACGGATTAGATTCCTTCATAAGTTCAGCTTCGCATACATCATTGGGCCCCGCCCATACCCAGAGTAAACCATGCACACCCCATTCGTGCCTCTGCTCAGCGATAGATTTTATTCAAAATAGAGCTGTCCTGTTTCACCAAGCTCTCGAGTACGTGCCTTCGTGATCTGTGCAACGTTTGTAGTTGGGCCATGGTTCACAAAGTACACCAAGTCCCCAGATCAATTGTTGAGGGAGGCTATCTGTGCCCCACAATTTTCACATTACATGAGTTGATAGTCGTGGTCCTCATCTTCACTGGATCATCTGTAAATTGTATGTCTCTCAACTTTCAATGGAACTGGCATTTATCTCATCTTTTCGAGAGTAGAGTTCGAATAGTTACACTTAGTTCTTGAATCTTGGTTGATGAGAGTGTGATGTCGAGGGCTACGGCGTGCCAGCATGGAAGCATTTCAATCGAGTAACGGTGCTGACTCCTTGCTCACTCTCCTGCTTAGTGTTGGAATTGAGTCGGGTGTGGGGAAGAGGAAGAACACACCTGTGAACGAGTTCGGGGTTACACAATTGCTTTGACAGGATTGCAGATTGGAAAGGATGTTCGCTGAGTAGTCGGTGGGGCGCCTACTGCTGGGATCATAGGCATCTGCAGGGGGGTAGATAATCCTTCGAGAAGCTCCTCGTATCCTTGTCAGGAGCTCGTACTGATAAGCTCCATAAGTCATCTTTCGCTTAAACAGCTTCCACTGCAAAAATCGAAGTGGGGAGACGGAGCCACTGCGAATAACTCGGAATTTTTCAATCCCTGCAATAGATTCGTGAAGTCGTGGCCGAGCTTCTCTTCAAAACGTCCCCTTGTTTTCTTGGGTTTTGTGTTACCAAATTTATTGTCCTCCTGAACCGATCAGCACATAATGTCAAATTGCGAATCAGAACTTGGGGCACCATCTCTATACCTTGTCTCCAGCTATGCGTTGGAGGCCGCACAAGTTTTGGCATGCGTTCAGAAGATACCCCAAGTGATGTCACATGTAGAAGTTTACTCTTAGCTGTCGATGTAGGACTGCGAAATTTAATCTAACCCTAATTCCATTTCTATCTTGAGATTTACGTAGTATGTGTGTGCAACCCTCCTCCTCCTGATTATTAATTAGAACCAAGTATGGCGCAAGGCGCAGGGCGCTATACTACCACTGGCTTGAACTTGGATATAGAACACAGATTAGATGAAGGACTCGTTCCATTTCTACCTGATGACATGGCTCTGCAGTGCCTGCTCCGAGTTCCAGTCCAATCCCACTCTCGGCTGCAGAACGTTTGTCGAAAATGGCGAGATCTGGTAAACAGCAGAAAATTTTACGAGCACCGGAAGAAGGAGGGAACTACACGACAATGCGTCTGCTTGTCGCAAGCCATAACGCGTGACAACTCAGAATCTCAACAGCGTCCCATGTTCAGCGTGAGCGTCTCGAACGATAGAAACTCTTGGGAGAGATTGCCACCAATTCCTGACTTCGACCACCAAAGCTTACCACTCTTCAGCCGATTTGCCGCCGTCGAGGGATGCCTGGTGGTTCTCGGGGGATGGGACTCCATAACTATGGAAGAGCTACGATCCGTTTACATTTTTAGCTTCTCCTCGTGGACATGGCGTCGGAGCGCGGACATGCCTACCACCCGATCCTTCTTCTCTTGCGGAGTTGTCCAGGACACCATCCTCGTCGCAGGAGGCCATGACACTGACAAGAACGCCCTCCGTACCGCGGCTCGTTACAAGTTCCAAGAGGATATCTGGGAAATATTACCTAACATGCACACAGAACGAGATGAGTGCGCGAGTGCCGTCCTCGACGGCAATTTCTACGTCATTAGCGGCTATATCACCTCTGCCCAAGGGGAGTTTCGCCGCGACGCCGAGGTTTACGATCCAGTGCTCAACGAATGGAAACAACTCGACAACATGTGCCCTGCAGATTCCAAGGCTGTTAAACCAAGCAGTATCGTCGCCACAGCGGGTACGCTCTTCGCCTTCCACCACAACCAACTCATCGCCTACTCCCCAGCTGAAAATCTCTGGCACCTGATGGACATTATCCCAAAGGACTCTAGCGGGATCTCCTACGCCACCTGCGTGACGGCGATCGGCAACAGCATCATCGTCACTGGACCTTCCAACACCGACGGCGACACTCACAGAACCTTAGTTTACAAGCTGCCTTCCAGCATGGACTCCGGGAATGACAACATGTGCAACGGACGTTGGGAGATGCTGCCTGCTGACGAGAACTTCCTGGGCATCGCACAGGTCTCCTGCGTCGTCGAGCTCTAATGTACCATACCCAATCCTTGTAAGATAGTCAGCTTTTCTACGAGGCATTCACCTTCTCCTGCATTCGACGTCCAGATTCGGCGAACTGCATTTGCTTCGTTCGCTGCACTGATCCGTATCCGTATTGGTTTGATTTTACTGACACTACTGATCCATATATGTTGAAATTTGTTGTTTGCAAACATTGTAAGGACACCATTGCCAATTTACAAGAAGAGTGAGTAGGCAATGATTCATCTTTTCTTAAAAGAAACCAAATCTTTTAATATTAAAATAGAGTGCCTCAAGAAATTTGGTTCCTAAGAAGAACTTGAATGGCATTTTAGCTATAGCAACAACAAGAAGAAGGCTTTTGCTTCTAGTTCTTCTAGAGCTCCACCAATTAGCAAGTTCATGCTATCAAAGGTGATCATAGCTATTAGGAGAATATTTGGCAATGCATTTGGCAATTCATTATTTTGTAATAGTAATTGCAATCTAAAGAGTCAAGAAAGAGAATTTCAAATTTGCAATAATAGTACTAAAGTTTCACAACAACCTTATTTTCAAATATAAAAAGATCAATGTTGTGCTTCTTGAATAATGTTACAAGGAAGTCAAAGGCAAGTGTTTGAAATCAACATCTTCTATGGTTTGTCTTGTTTTTTTTTACGTTTAGTCCATTATTTGCAATGAATCCATTATTAACTACATTGCAACAATTCATCTTTAAATAAGCATCTTCTTGGATTTTGTTTTAAAGTGACAACAAAGTCATACTTTTAAATAGATTGCAAGGAATAATGAATTTATTATTAAGACTATTAGTATCAAATTTCTTGAAGTAATGACAAAAAATACATTTGAAAACAAGAAGGCATAGAAAATATTGCATATTAAGTAGAAAAATAGAAAACCAAGCTTTATTCTTGAATATCTTTCAAGTATCTTTAATACTTTGCTTATAATGTTTAAAATGTTGTGAAGTTCTTTAATGGCCACCACTATATGAAGTCTAGATTATCAAAGCTGCAAAAGCCTTCGAAGTTTTGGGTACTTGTAAAGTTTGAAGAAATTAGACGTCCATTTCATTGGAGAATCTCTTTCCAAAGAAAATTTGAAATAACTTAAAGATGTTTTTATTAAAAAAAATTAATGATACTTCATATATAGAAAATACTTGGCAAGAAGATTTGTATATGCAATTTATAAATTATGGCTTTTTAGCTCAAGAATTTAAATTTAAGAATTTTTAAAATTAAAATAATTATTTATAAATATAAGATCTTGTTGTAATATTGGCATGCTAATAGAGTTGCATGGTCTTTCGTATAATAGATTACAATTATGTTGTTGGCAATGGCTGTATCCAATGTATATCTAAAAAAACCTTTTTAATAATTGCCTTTATTTATTCTAATTTACAAAATTTGTTGAGTATAAAAAGATAAAAAGAACTTGTCTTCTTCAAGACAAACCATTTTGCATTTGCTAGAATTTTGGTTTAGTGTATTAACAAGATATTATTATTAAATGCAAAAGATGACCAAAAAAACATTAGCAAAGCTCAAATCACCACTTGAATCTAATTCAAATACAAATATATTATTATTGAGTAGTATGATATTATTTCTAAATAATATTAAATCTAAATTATATCTATATTAAATAAATTAATAAATAGATAACTAAGTAATAACATATTTAATTCATTCTTACATCAAATTTTAATACAAATCATTAAGAGAAATAAATAAATAAATAAATAATAATATTATTTATTTATTTTTAATTAACTATAATTACTATTTTAAATTTTAATAATTATAATAATATAATTTATAAAATAAATATAATTATATATATATATATATATATATATAGAAATCAATAAAGAATAGAGAGAAGAAAGATGAGTTTGAAGTCATGGAATCTATCTAAAGTTGCCATCTATAGATACCTTTTTTTAGTTTTAAAAATAAATAAATTTATTATAGATAAAATAAAACTTCATAAAAATAATTATATGTTGTAATTGAAAGTAATATTTTTTTTACTTATATAAGAAATTAATATGCTTCAATAGACAAGCTTTCTAATTCACATCAACAAGTGAAAATCACGGTAATCTATTTACTAAGATTACTCAAAGAGATAATTAGTAGCTTTCATTCACTGCATGGATGGATCTTTGTTTCCATCAAAAAAATTCACCTTCTCTAGAATTTACATGTTGTTTTACAATTCATTGATCTTTATTTTTATCAAAAAACTTAACATTGTCTAAAGTCTACATGGTGTTTTACTATTGATAACAAGGTGTTTTACATTGATGCAACAAAAAAGACATACATTGAGGGATTTTGTATATATTTATATAGGTAGACTGTCTTTTGGTCTTAAAGAAGGTGATATTCTTGCAATCTTTTGATGAAAATAAAGATTGATGAATTGGATATAAGAGAGAGAAAAAGAAAGATACTACCGCCAACGAGTTGTGGCATTGAGGAAAATATGACACTGTAGAATGTCAAATCTTCTTACACATATTCAAAATGTAATATCAAGATTTAATAGAATAACCAAGCTGAATTAAGAATCCTTGAGAATAAGGCCATTTGTCTTGAATTCTTTCACCTACTCAACATAAAGGGTGTAAAAGACTTCTATATTTGAGGGTTGGAAACTATGGAATTGTAATGTAAGAAAATAAAATATATACATTGAAACAACAATCAATTGGTTTTTTATTGTAATAGATTAGACAATAAGTCAAATAGATGATTAGGCATAAAAAATTTAATAAAAGGATAAAATCCTAAATTCAATCACCAAAGTCATATCTATACAATTATTTATAATAATAATAAAGATTGGTAAAGTTATTTAAATTATTGTCACAACTATAAAAGAAGCTAAGTGGAAGATCACTTCCATAGAATATAGAATATAAAAATATATTTTAAAAAAAAATAATAATAATAATAATAATATAACATTCAAATTCAAACTCTTCAATACGATCCAAAATTTAAACATAATGGCAAATTACAGATCCATTCAACAAAGAGTGCAATTTTTGGAGCTTGGGAAGTGAGTTTCATCAAAATACTCGCTTTGTGATCTTGATTTTTAGATGTGTGTATAGTTCCATTGATCTTCTACTACATTCAACATTAGTTTGCTATTATTAATTCACTCCTTTTGATTCTTTTTATGAATGAAATTTCTACTACAAAATCAAATTCCATTCTTTCATGAACTTTATAAGATTTTTTTAATAGGATTTATTTGTACATGAGCTATATAATGAATTTTTAGGTATTTATGTGATTTGTTAGAAAGTTCACCTCCAGAGAAATAAAAAGAAAAACAACACATAATCAAGCAAAAATAAAGAATAAAAAAAAAATCTTACAAGATTTTTTTTTACTTCTTAATTATATTTGTGACAAAATCACACTTGTAATTATTAAAAAATTGAAATTTACATATTAATTTTAAAAAATATATTTTATGATTAATAATTCTTTTGATATTACCAAATTTATATTAAATATTTATATATGATATTTTCTTCTTAAAAATGACATATTGAAACTAGTTAAAATCAATTTTGTATAAAATCATTGTAATTCATTTACAAAATATTACTTTTTTCCAAATCCATATTTTCAATTTTCAAACCTAGGTTTAATAAATCTTATTATGTTGTATGTTTTACTGATTTTGTTTGTATTGAGAATGTTTAGAAAGACACAAGAATAATAGTAAGTAATACACATACATAAGAGTAATAGTAAGTCATACATACAAGAGGGTTTCTAAGAAGAGAGAACTTCACACATAAAATCTATTGATCTGGTTGTATCTCATATACAAGAAGAGAAAGGGAAGAGGATAAACTATTGAAGAAAAAGAAGTCTAAAGGCTACAAACACTTAGCATCAGCAAGGATTGTACTCTAATAGAAGTGTGGAGGAAGATAATTCTTACTTCTAATACTCTTTACTTATAGGTGGTGGTTTGCTTACCAATGAGGCAACTTCCATCCATTTGATATTACATCTATTTTTACCTCTTCTTAGTAAAGCCTCGGTACCATCATAATAACTTACTTTACCTCTTTGCTACCTTTTTACTATTAGCAACATACTATGCTTAAACTTTATGTGATTGTAACTAAGCAAGTACTTGATGTTCTTCAACACTCCCACTTTGCTAATATTCAAAAGACTTTTAATCCTAATCTTTGAATCAAGTCATGATGTCTACCCTTTACTAATGCCTTTGTAAGCACATCAAGAAGCATGTCATTTGTAGCACAATACTTCATACCTATTATTCCATCTTCAATCTTCTCTTGTATGAAATGATGTTGAACATCAATGTGCTTGGTCCTTGAATGAGGCTTTGGATTCTTTGCAAATACAAGACATCCTTGATTGTCACACATAATGGGAGTTGCTTCTAGTTGCACTAGACCAATGTCTTCTAAGAGTTGCCTTATCCAACAGGCCTCTATTGCACAATGACTTGCTGCCATGTACTCTGCCTCCATTGTTGATCTTGCAATAGTAGGTTGTCTCTTGCAATTCCATGAAATGGCTCCCATTCCAATGAAGAATACATATCCTATTATAGATCTTCTATCATTTATATCTCTAGTCCAATTCGCATCACAATAACCTTGCAAGTCAATGTTCTTACCACCAAGGCATAATTTGAAGTCTTTTGTACATTTTAAGTACCTCAAAATCCTCTTTACTATTTTTCAATGCATTGGTCCAGCCTTAGACATGTGTTGGCTTACAACACTCACTACATATGTAAGATCCACTCTTGTAGCTACCATTGTATACATGAGTGAGCCTATTGCTGCTTTGTATGGAATACTTTGCATCTCACCTTTAACTTGTATAAATTCCTCATCCATGAGCTTCATCAATTTCAAATTTGCCTCCAAGGGTGTTCCAATGGGCTTGCACTCCTCCATGTTGAATCGTTTCAATATTTCTTCAATGTACTTTATTTGGCTCATTGTAATAGTCTTGTTACCATGATCTCTTATAAATTCCACTCCTAAGCAATAGTGCAATTCTCCCAAATCACTCATCTCATATTTCTTCTCTAATTTGGCCTTCATCTAATCCATCTTTTCCATATTATTAGCCAAAATGATCAAATCATCAATATAGAGGATTACAATCAGCAAGAACTCTCTAGATTACATCACATACAATAAATGATCAGCTTTACTCTTTACAAATCTTTCATTGACAAAGAAGGTGTCAATTCGTTGGTACCATGCCCTTGGTGATTGTTTCAACCCATACAAGGATTTCTTCAATTTGCAAACAAGATGTTCTTTGCCTTGTTGTACAAATCCTTGAAGTTGGTCCATATAGATGTCTTCTTATAATTCTCCATTCGAAAAGGCCGTCTTCACATCCATTTGGTGTATTTCCAAATCCATTGCTGCCCCAATTGCTACAATGGTCCTTATGGTGGTGAATTTGGCAACGGATGCATAAGTCTCATTGAAATCAATTCCAGCAACTTGTGAGTATCTTTTGGCAACTAATCTTGCCTTGTGCCTCACCACCACACCCATTGCATCTCTTTTAGTCCTAAACACCCATTTACAACCACATTAGATCGATTTGGTGGAATAGGTGTCAATTTCCATGTATCATTGTCCATAAGAGATTGGTACTCTTCTTCCATAGCCTTCTCCCACTTGATTGCATCTTCACACTTCATAGCATCATACAATGACAATGGATCAGCAAGAAGAGCAATATTTGCATTTTCTTCACTTACTTGAGGGAAGATGTGATTCTTCCACCATTTGCCACATTGCCTTCTTTCTCTCAAAGGATATTGTCACGGACACAAAATACAGACTTGAAATCTAACAAGAAGTTCAAGAAGAAGTGGCAGAACTAGATTAAACAGATGAGTACAAGAACAACACCAGAAAGGTGAGTTAGAACTCTAAGAGATGTGTTGTCGAGATTGAAGAACTCTTCAGCCTCGATCCCTATATATACTCCTACTTAGGAAGCTTCTCGAGCTACTTCTATTAACTAGAAAGCTTCTAGAAGGTTTCAGAGGCTTCCTTTCTAAAAGGTTCTAGAAACTTCTCGAGCTACTTGTATTAACTAGGAAGCTTCTAGAAAGTTCCAGGGGATTCTTTTTTAGAAGCTTCTAGAAACTTCTCTTCTAGAAGGTTCCAGAGACTTCCTTTCTAGAAGCTTCTAGAAACTTCTCTCTAAAAGGTTCCAGAGGCTTTTCTTCTAGAAGGTTCCAGAGGCTTGTTTTCTAGAAGGTTCTAGAAACTTCTCTCTAGAAAGTTCTAAAGAATATGTCCCTAACATCACCCCCTCCTTTAGCTTCGAGGTCTCTGAGAAGCAATGTTGTTGATCAGTACCAACGCAAGAAAATGAAGATCTGTCGCATAACTTCTGCTATGAACTCCAACTGTTGTTCACGAGGTAAGTGGTTCATCGACCCTTGAAGCCAATGGTAGTGGCCCACGCCTTCGACTTCTGACCAAGCATAAACTTCCGTGTCCTCATTGTGAAATTGTCCTGCAAACACGCCTTCTGGTTGACCATCGTAAGAAGGCTCGATCTCAAATACGATCACCAGTGATGGGTTATTCGGTATCCTCCATCGTCGTCATGGTACATGTAGTTCTTCATCTCGGGGTCGCCTTCGTGAGCTACTGGGTTGCGATACTCTGACTGGCATAGTATCTATCTCTTGGCTATGCATATCAAAAGACCAAACTACGATCTATCTTAGAGAAAATAACTACATCAATTATGAATTTTGCTGGTGCTCTCCCCTTTTCTTATATTGTTGAGAGAACAAGCTTCAGAAAGAAGCTATCATCGAATTGATTTAGGTTTATCGGGATGTCGTTCATGAAACTCCTCTACCTTTTGTGGCGCATTCGCAAGATTTTCAGCTGGCTCCCACGTTCGCTCATTAATGTCATAGCCACACCAATGAACAAGATATTCTAACTTTTCCCACCTTCGCCATGAATCCAATACCTTTTCAACCTCGTATTCTTCGTGGTTCTCGATTTCAATACTAGGTGGCGGACATTGCACTCTTCCAGGAAAAGATGACTCTCGATAAGGTTCCAACAGAGAAACATGAAAGTCTAGATGTACCTTCATAGAAGCCGGTAACTCCAGCCGGTATGCCACTGGATTAATTTACTTCTGGATGATAAATGGTTCCAATCTTCGATAGTCCAACTTATCACATGGTCGCTTGGTCTTGATATTTCGTCAAAGAAGCCAAGCTTTGTCTCCAACTTTGAAAGTAGGTACTGGATTCCGAAATCTATCTGCAGACGTCTTATAGGATTCTTGAGCGGATTGTAATTGAAGCTTCAACATAGTTTGAAGCTCTGATAGTTGCTTCGCAAATCCTTCAGCTGCTAGATTGTTATTTGTTGACGGACTCAATAAATCAAGCTTCGGATGATACCCATAGTTGGAAAAGAATGGTGTTTGTTGAGTCGACGCATGGAAGGTGTTGTTATATGCAAACTCGACTAGCGGTAGATATGCAGTCCAATCGTCTTGCTGATAGTTGATGCTGCATCGTAAGTACTGCTCCAAGACTTGGTTCACCCGTTCCGTTTGGCCATCAGTTTGAGGATGAAAAGCTGAAGAAAGCTTGATATCCACCTTCAATATCTCAAAGAGAGATCTCTAAAACTTTGACACGAACTGGGTACCTCGATCTGATATGATATCAACTGGTAGTCCATGATATCGATACACATTATCGAGAAAGAGTCTTGCTGTGACTTCACTGGACGATGTCTTCTTACAAGGAACAAAGTGTGTCATCTTCGTAAGCCGATCTACCACGACAAAGACGCTGTCAAATGAGTTTGATGATGGCAAGTCCGTGATGAAGTCCATAGAAATTGAAGACCATGGTCGACGTGGAATTGGCAATGGCTGTAGAAGTCCATAAGGGCGATGCCGAGGATTCTTAGATCTTGAACAGATGTCACAAGAGAGGACAAAATCTTTCACATCTTTCCACATTTGGGGCCACCAAAAATCTCAGGAAATAAGCTCCAAGGTCTTGTTGAATCCAAAATGTCCCGCAGTTGGAAAATCATGGCAAGATTGAAGAACTCGGAGTCGTGCTAGTCCTTTTGGAATGTACAATCGCTCTTCAAAGTATAAAAGATCTCCCTCCACCTTGAACTTGTCGTCATTGGTACGTTGCTTGATATCAATGGCTACTGAATCTTTAATGGTCATAGCACGTACATGGTTTAGGAAGTCAGCATCAAATGATACAATAGTAGCACAAAGTTGAAATCTCTTTGGCTTCAATAACGTTGTACATTGTTGATCAAACGCTACTTCTCTAGCCTTTGGTGCAAGATACGATCTCCTTGATAAAGCATCAGATAGTCCTTGCTGCCTTCCAGGTCGATAAATGATAACAAAATCGAATCTAGATAGCGACATATTCCACCGAGCTTGACGCCGATTTAAAACTCGAGCCGTCATGAAATATTCCAAATTCTTGTGATCCGTATATACGGTTACTGGATGTGCAGCTCTTTCAAGAAAGTGACGCCATTCTTCGAAAGAATCCACTATAGCAAGAAGTTCCTTATCGTGGATCTCATAATTGATTTCAGCAGCAGAGAACTTCCGAGAATAGAATGCAACTGGATGGAGCTTCTTATCTTCACTCATTTGTGAAAGCACAGCTCCCAAAGCAAAATCTGAAGCATCAGTTTCTAAATAGAAGGCCTTTGTAAAGTCTAGATGTACCAAAATTGGAGCTGTAGTAAATGCTGTCTTCAAATCTTGAAACGCCTTCTCCGCCAAAGGTCCCCATTCCAACTTATCCTTGCATGTTAATCGAGTGAGAGGAGCAGCAAATTGAGAATAATTCTTGATGAAGATCCGATAGAAGTTAGCAAAACCAAGAAAGCATTGTACGTCTCTAACCGTCTTCGAAACCTCCAAAGACATGATTGCTTCTACTTTCTTGGGGTCCATCTTCAAACCTTCTGTAGTCGCAATGAACCCCAAAAATTCCATCTCCGTCTAGTGAAATAAACACTTTTCTAATTTGGCATATAGTCCTCACTTGCGTAGTTTCTCCAAGACCAAACGAACATGCTCTTCATGCTCTTCTTTGTTTTTAGAGAATATTAGAATATCGTCCAAGTAGATGACAACAAAATCATCAAGGTGTTCTCGAAAGATGTCATTCATCATATGTTGGAAAACCGCTGGAGCATTGGTAAGACCAAAAGACATGACATTATATTCGAAATGACCATACCTTGTACGGAATGCTGTCTTCCACTCATTTCCTTCCTTGATTCGTACGAGATTATAAGCTCCCCTTAGATCAATTTTTGTAAAGATCTTCGCACGTCCAAGTTGTTCTAAGAGACTAGAAATCAAGGGTAATGGATAACGATTTTTCTTTGTTACCTTGTTGAGGCCTCGATAGTCCACACACATCCGTAATGATCCATCTTTCTTCTTCACAAATAAGATGGGTGTTCCAGTTGATGATTTTGAATGACGAATGAAGTTCTTGGCTAGATTCTCGTCGATGTACTTTCGTAACTCTGTCAACTCCATTTGCGATAGATTGTAGATTGGGCCAAAAGGTGGTTGTGCTCCTTCTTGCAAGTCTATGGCACAATCATATGGTCGGTGTTCCGATAGTATGTCGGCATTCTTCTTTTGAAACACGTCTTCAAAATCTTTATATTGCTCCGATATACTTGCTATTGAGATCTTCTCCTCGGTAGTTGGAGCCGCATAAATGATAAATGGAGTGCCTTCCTTAGATGATCTTATAAACACTCTTACTCCAATGAATAAGGATTTCTTTTTTCGAGGTTTTTTACTAGGTTTTTTCTTGGGTAGTTTTGTGGGAAAAGTCATCTTCCGCAACCTCCAATCTATCAATGGATTATATTTTTTCAACCAAGAAAGACCAAGAATAATAGCATTTGATGGAGTTCTAATAATATTAAAAATAATATGACTACTATGGTCTTTAAACGTTACTTCTATAAATTTTGATTCATGGGTGATGCTACCAGACAATAAAGGTCGCCCATCTATGACCTCAACATGAACAGGTTTTGATTTTTGTACTAAAAGGATCTTATGACGCTTTGCAAATTCTTCGTCTAAAAATCAAGCAGATGCTCCTGAGTCTAGTAGTGCTAAGGTTCTCAGTTTTTGAGGGCCGATAAATAGAGGGATTGTAAAACAAAGTACAGATTGGGCAGAAAGAAAGGAACCTGATTGTTGTTGGGATATTTCATTGTCCAGCCGCACGGTTCCTACTGTGGCTGGGCATCCTCGTTTTCCTGAACAAATACTCCCCTAGTCTTGACTATGCCTCGATTTTGCTTTTTGGGGCAGTTTCTGACTTTGTGGCCTTCTCCACCGCAATACAAGCATAAATTTTCCTCCATACATCGCTTTTTTTCTTCTATAGTAAGAGATTTGATACGTACTACATCAATTTGCATGTCTTCCACCTCTAAATGTGAATTCACACCGCTTGCCGATATAGTTGGAGCATGGCGAATTGTATGTTGTCTTGAGCGTTGGTCTTGGCGACGTTGGAATAGGCGATTATCGCACTTCACAGCTTGGCTAATGGCTTCATTGAGCATTCGTGGATCAGGAAGAGTTAACAGCAAATCCTTCACATCATCTCTTAAACCCCAATAGAATTGACTCATCAACGCTTCTTCATCCCAATTGATGTCGCATACTAATTGCCTGAAATCCGAAGCATAGACTAATGTAGAACGCATCCCTTGTCGTAGCGACCGGATCTTTGTTGTAGCCCATCGAACCTTATCGTGTTCACCAAATGCTTCCGCAAATGCTTCCAAAAAGGTTTTGAAGTTGTTTAATATGGATGATCGTTTCTCAAACAAAGGAGCAAACCATGATAGAGCTTGTCCCGTAAGTAAGGTTCCAACAAGCCCAACACGTGACTCCTCCGTTGGATATCGTTCGGGCTGTAAAACTGTTATCAACCTGATTTGATTGACGAATCCTCGAAACTTGGAACGTGTTCCATCAAACTTATCTGGAAGGCTAACTCGAGGCTCCTTATGTTGTAGAACTAGTGGTTCTTGTCGAACCTGAGGTAAAGTTGTTTCTCCAAGTGCCGAAATTTGAGGCTGGTGTAGTTTAGATTGTACTATCCCAGATACTCCATCATTATGAAGCCTTGCCACCACTCCTTCAATCTCTGCAGTTCTTTGTGATAACATAGTGAGGGCATTCATAATAGCATCTAACTAGGACTCCGAACTTTCTGTCATACTAATGTCTTGACCTCCGGCCATTCTAAAAGAAGGACAAAAATGACCCTATAAGAGGCAATATTCGTTTATAGGAGGGTAATCCACAACCTATAAAATGCCTTAAGAATTTCAAGAAGAGGGATAATCCACTCTCTCCAAGAAGAATAAGACTCCAATATTGTAACAGAAGAAGTATCAGTTTAGAAGAGGGTAATCTGCAACCTCTAAAAAATGCTAGTATACCTTCAAGTAGAGGGGTAATCCACACTCTACTAAGAAAGAACTAGCTCTGATATCTCAAGTTAGTGTAGTCTCGACAAACTGTCACGGACACAAAATACAGACTTGAAATCTAACAAGAAGTTCAAGAAGAAGTGGCAGAATTAGATTAAACAGATGAGTACAAGAACAACACCAGAAAGGTGAGCTAGAACTCCAAGAGATGTGTTGTGGAGACTGAAGAACTCTTCAGCCTCGATCCCTATATATACTCCTACTTAGGAAGCTTCTCGAGCTACTTCTATTAACTAGGAAGCTTCTAGAAGGTTCCAGAGGCTTCCTTTCTAGAAGGTTCTAGAAACTTCTCGAGCTACTTCTATTAACTAGGAAGCTTCTAGAAAGTTCCAGGGGATTCCTTTTTAGAAGCTTCTAGAAACTTCTCTTCTAGAAGGTTCCAGAGACTTTCTTTCTAGAAGCTTCTAGAAACTTCTCTCTAAAAGGTTCCAGAGGCTTTTCTTCTAGAAGATTCCAGAGGCTTGTTTTCTAGAAGGTTCTAGAAACTTCTCTCTAGAAAGTTCTAAGGAATATGTCCCTAACAGATATCTCTTTTCATTGATTGAAGAACATTCACCTTGTTCTTTTCCAACTCTTAAACCTTGTCGTTTCTCACTCAATGGTTGGAAGTCTTCATCATTGTCATCATCCCAATCTTCAATATCTTCATTTCTTTCATTGCTGGTCCTATCAATTATAAGAGCCTTCATCTTTTCAACCTTCTTTGGCTTTTCATCTTTATCATCTTTATCATCTTCATTTTCTTGTTTCTTTGTTGAATTCAAAGATGTGTCCACAAACACACCATTACTCTTACTTGGACATATCTCCAAGTGCTCACAAGCACTCTTGTGTTCTAAGAACATAACATCACGACTTTTGATGATCTTCTTGGTTTCCAAGCACATTAGCCTATATGCCTTAGTACCTTCATAATAACCAAGAAACACACACTTTGTACCTTTTGCATCAAGTTTGGACCTCATACAATCAGGTGTTTTTGCATATGCAATGCAACCAAAGGTCCTCATATGAGAAATGCAAGGTTGTCTACCACTCCATGCTTCTTGTGGTATCATTGATGCAAGAGCACTTGTTGGACATCTATTTCTTGTATATACTGCATTCACCAAAGCTTCCACCCAAAATACATAGCCAAGGTTTTGAGCATGTAACATACTCCTTGCCATCTCTACAATGGTTAGATTTGCCCTTTCAGCAACACCATTTTGTTGTGGAGTGTATAGAGTTGTGGTTTGTCTAGCAATTCCTTCATTCTTCAAATAAACATCAAATTACTTAGACATGTACTCACCTCCATTATCCATACATAGCACCTTGATCTTGCATTCACTTTGTTTTTCAACAAGTGCTTTAAAATCTTTAAACCTCCAAAAGCATTCACTCTTGGCTTTAAGAATATAGATCCAAATTTTTCTTGAATAATCATCAATGAAAGTGAGAAAATACCGTGATCCTCCAATACTTGTATTTTTCATAGGTCTACATACATCTGAATGGACAATCTCTAGAAACTTGGTATCACGTGTTGCTACACTCCTTGGAAATGAGGCCCTTTGTTGTTTGCCTTATATGCATCCTTCACATGTAAGTTATTTTGCATTTTGGTTTGTATTTCCAAGATCTAAGCTACTTACCATAGTCTTGAGCTCTTTCATGCTCTTCACATTCAAATAGCCAAGGCGACGATGCCATATATTCAACTTGTCTTCGTTTGATGTAAACTCAGTAAATACAGCTACCTCGACTCCATTCACCTTCTTACAAATGAGGTAGTACAAATTTCCGTCTTTCAAGCCTTTGAAGACCTTGTCTCCACTCAATGATCTTACAAAACATCCATTCATGTCAAATTGAACTTTAAAACCTTCCATTACAAGTTTACTCACCGAAAGAAGGTTTTGCTTCATCTTAGGCACATGAAGGACGTTTTTGAGTCTGATCTGATTGGTTTGTCTATTCACAACCACCTCCACCATAATAGAACCAATTCCAATGGCTTCATATGTACCACTATTTGCCAACACCACGTTTGATGCTGGAATAGCTTCATAAGTATCAAATGAATACTTATAAGGTGTCATATGTTTGGAACAACCTAAATCCACAATCCATCTTGACATGGCAGCCATAGATGTCCCATTTGTTATCGTAAATGCATAATCTTATCCTCCAAACTCGTCTTGCACACTATTTACATTCTCCTTCTTCATCTTTTTGCCTTTGTAGTAATTTCGAGCAAAATGGCCTATTTTGCCACAAATGAAGCAAGATTTGACATTACCTCGTTGATTTGGATAGTTGCCCTTGCCTTGACATGAATACAATGCTGAAACTTCACTTTGGAGCTCATTTTCTTTCTTCTTGGTTACTTCATGGACAAGTCTTGCCGTCACATAGTCCATTGTAAGTTCTTTTACCTTGATGGATTCCAATGCCACAATAAGGTAGTTGTAGGATTCAGAAAGGCTCATTAACAAAGTCATGACAATATCACTTTCTTCTAAAGGCTTGTCAAGAGTTGCTAGTTGGTTTGCAAGATCCTTTACCTTATTGACATGAGTCATGAGATCTTCACCTTCTTCTATCTTGCAAGTGAAGAACTTCCTCCTTGTATAAATGATGTTGGATAAGTTCTTGCTCTCATAAATGTTGCAAAGAGTCTTCCATGCTTCCACTAGTCCTTTGCAAGAGATAATGTGAGAGAAGTTGGCTTCATCCACATTTGTTGCAATCAACCCAAAAGCCTTCTTTTCACGACATTTGAACTCTTTCTTCTCCTTCAGATCAACATCTTTTCTTAGAGCTTCTTTACTTTCATCTACAATATCCCAAAGATCCAAAGATGCCAACAAAAGCTCCATTTTGACCTTCCAATGGTAGAAATTTTCACCTCTAAACTTCTCAATAACTTTCAAGCCTTCACCCTTCACTTGAAGCCGTGTCTAAAGTAGAATTGTATCAATAAAGGTTGTAAGAGGAAGTCCTAATGCTCTTAAAATTAGTAAGAAGGTTTTGTTGCCTTAGAATCATAGAATCCTTCTTTGTGAACAAACTAATATTTTTACTCTAAAAAAACACTCTCAACTTTAGTTCTAAGGCTTTTCACAAGTCTAGTGACTTTTCCAAATCTAAATTGTCACTCTACTATCTCTCTTATATTTACAAGTCACCTCTATACACCAAAAGAGGCGTATAAAGCAAAATAAGTAATTTTATGTGATAAATCAACCATCAACACCAAAATGCTCTTAACCACAAGTAAGAGCAAACCAAGATCTAGATCTAGATCTGAATCTAAAAGTTAGGTATTTTTAATGCCTAACATCAGCAACAACAACTTGATCTACTCCACACTTACAAAATAAAATACTTCAAAGACTTCAAAAGACATTCAAGCAAATGTGAGTGGGTCCATAACCTATTGAAGAAAAAGAAGTCTAAAGGCTACAAACACTTAGCATCAACAAGGATTGTACTCTAATAGAAGTGTGGAGGAAGATAATTCTTACTTCCAACACTCTTTACTTATAGATGGTGGTTTGCTTACCAACGAGGCAACTTCCATCCATTTGATATTACATCTATTTCTACCTCTTCTTAGTAAAGCATTGGTACTACCATAATAACTTATTTTACCTCTTTGCTACTTTTTTACTATTACCAACATACTATGCTTAAACTTTATGTGGTTGTAACTAAGCAAGTACTTGCTGTACTTCAACATAAATAGTACTTCTTCACTAGACTCTAAATACTATAGCTATGGTATTTATTATAGTCTACAATAAATATTATAGAGAGCGCCAGCTACATTTAATGATTTCAACACTCCTCATCGCTCATCATAATATTTACATAATATAAAATTTATATAGAATTATGATCTTTACTTTTCTGTGATCTTGCAAGATCAACAATTTTTGCCTCATTAAAACCTTATTTAAGAAAACCATATTGTATTTAAGGACAAAACCATAGATGAAGGAAAAAGAATACCACATCAATTTCTTTAATTATTTAAAGAGCTCATTAACTTTCTTATTCAAGAAAAGTAAGTCGTCGCATACAAATGCTATAAGTAAGTCGACGATGGTTGCACAATAGGAGAGCTTTGGTAAAGAGATTAGTAAGGTTATTTGTAGATTCATTTTTTTTAATTATAAGTTCTTGATCAATAATCAAGTCATAGATATAACTAAAATACTTTGCATCAATATGCTTTGTCTTATTACTTTTAATGAAACCAACTTACATCTATGGAATAAAAATACTATTATCTTCATGCAAGATAGTTAGAGAATCATCATATGAAAATTCACAGGTTGTTTGAATGAATTTATCAATTGATCGCAACCAAATACATTCTCAAGATGCTTCATGTAAGGCAATAATTTTTGCATGGTTGGATGAAATTGCAATTATTATTTATTTCACTGATTTCTATGATATTACAGCTCTATGTCTTAAAAATACATATCCTATTTGAAATTTAGCTGTTACAATATCAGATTTATATCTTGTATCACAATATTCAACCAATTTTGGATCTGCATTTTGTATGTAGTATAATTCCAAGTCTTCAGTATCTTTTAAATAACGTAATAAATATTTGATGTCATTTCAATATCATAGTATTGGATGTGTACTATGTCTTGCAAGAAAACTAATTGCAAATGCAATATCTGATTTTGTAGATGTAGCTAAATACAAAAGTGCTCCAATTGCTACGAGGTATGGATATTGATCTCTTAATATTTCTTCCTCCTCCTTGCATAGACGATATGAATCATGACCATCACGACCACGTCCAACCATTGGTGTGGATAATGGATAAGCATCAATCATATTAAATCTTTGCAAGATTCGTCTAATATACGTTAGTTGGTAGAAAAAAATGCTACCTCTTGTTAGATGCATAATCTGAAGACCAATGCAAAAAGTTGTTTACTTAGCATTTTCATCTCAAATTCACATATAAGTAGGTTAGTAGCTGTAATACATGTAGATGTAGTGCCCACTAGGTTAAGATCATCAACATATATAGCGATGATCACAAAACTAGTTTTATCTCATTTGATAAACAAACAAGGAATTAGTGGATCACTTACAAACTTATTTGTAATTAAATAATCTCAAAGACATTGATATCACATGCGTCCAAATTATTTTAAACCATACAAGGCCTTACATAATTTAATACCATGATATTATCTTGGAGGGGATCCATTTGGAGTTTTTTTTCTCAGCCAGGTGGAACTTTCAAATAAATATTTGCATCAAGAGAACCATATAGATATGTAGTTACTACATCCATTATATGCATCTCAAGGATGGCATGAACTGTCATTCCAATAATATATTGAAATGTAATTGAATCCATCACTGGAAAATATGAAGATTCATAATCAATGCCAAATCGTTGAGTAAATCCTTGAGCAACAAGACGAGCTTTATAGCATGTTATTTGACCTTGAGTATCTCGCTTGCATATTAATACCATCTTATATCCCAAAGGGCGAGATATAAAAGTGTCTAGAATTGGACCAATGACTTTTCTCTTACGCAAAGAGGCATACTCCTCTTCAATAGCACTTTTTCATTTTGACCAATCAGAGCGATGTATCACCTCCTCAATGGTTTGAAATTTAAGATTGCATTCTTTGCAAAAAAAAAAAAAGGCTTCTATAATCATATATGCAAATGATTCATCTACCATAATAAATGGTCTGTCCCAAATATCATCTATAGTACAATACAGAATAGATAATTCTTTACTCAACTTGTTCTTATTCCTTCTAATTCCAAGATTATTTTTCATAGGAATTGAAGGTACATTATGGATGGATATATCATCATGAATTGGTAGTCTCATAGGATGAGTGATAATTTCTTGAGAAATAATACCAAGATTAGTCAATTTTATAGCTTTCTTCTTACATTGTTGCTTATTTGGTCCATGAGTTCTTTTAATTGTTGTTGTTATAACTTGAGGTATTGTAGTCAATGGCACTGCAATCTGAGCAGGTGCATTCTGAGCCTCATTAATAAGAACTCTTATAATTTTAGGTACATCATTAAAACCATTAGGTATTTCATCTGCGATCCATTTTAGATGCAAAATTTTAACAACTTCAGTTTTTGCCAAAGATGTCCTAGAATCGGGATTCATTGTAAACATTTCTAGTACTTCAAATATGAATACTTTATTTCTTTGTTGATTGGGTATTCCTCTTTAAAGAGATGGGAATACATTTTCTTCAAAATGGCAATTTTTTAAATGTGCACATAATAATGTGCCAGTTGATGGACCAAGAATACGAATAATGCTTGGTGAATCAAAACCAACATATATGCCTTCTTGTCAATGAGCTCCAATGGTATGCCGTTGATGTTCTAGTATTGGAATTCAAGCACGACAATTAAATACTCGTAAAAGAGATACATTTGGAACACGATCCAAAATGAACTCATGTAGTGAAACAATTTCAAGAGAAGAAGGATGGAGGCATATTAATGCTGCAGCATATAAAACTCCATGACCTCACATAGATGCAAGTAAATTTGCATGAAGGAGGAGTAGCTAGATAATGGATTGTATATGCTTTATAAATAACTTTGTAAGTCTATTTTCAGCATATTCATATGGAACACAATATGTCAACTCAATTCTTGTTGCAATATAATAGTCTTCAAAAGACTTTGATGCGAATTCTTTTGCCTTATTCATACGCAATGTTTTTATAGGATAATCAAGAAAATATGTCCAAAGACAAATAAGCATAGATATAAGATTGGCAAATACCATATTTTGAGTTGATAATAAAGAAACATGTGATTGTTTACCTGATGCATCAACAAGGACTAAAAAATAACAAAATAGTCTTGATATTGGATTAATAGGACCAGAAATATCACCATATAATCTTTCAAGCATTGGTGGTAATTCTTATGGGAGTTTCCAAATTGAAAGCCGAATAATCATTTTATCTTGTACTAGTGCATAACATAATTCTATAGAATCTACATCCGCAAGCTTTAAATTGTGCCCAGTTATATATGAAATGATCTTACTAATAATGTAGATCCTTGATGTCCCAATTGTCTATGCCAGAGACAAACATGACTCTCTGTGATAGATGATACAAAATTAAATATAATGAGAGGCCGAATCACAATTTGGTATAAACCATTTTCTGTAGCAAAAGCTTTTTTAATATCTTTATAGTTCTTTGCAAGAACCAAAACCTCTTTTCTATTTAAAATGATGGTTGAGAGGTGATAACCATTAATGGCTGATTAGATTCCGAGGTGCTCAGGATGCAAACATCGCATGTTTACATTTTATGATGGAACCCACAGGTAATTTTACCATTATTGTGCCCTCTTAGAAACAAAACGTATTTGCTCCAGCCATGGTCATCATATTTTTAGTTTACCAAGTTGAAGTTTTTTTAATAAAAAATCATCTATCTCACAAGATAGTATGTGTTGTTGCAAAATCAATGAGTGTATGATTTGATTCATCATTAGAGGTTCTATCATTCATATAAGCTTGTAAGTCATCAACACCAATTGAATCTATGGTCACATCCATGGTATGAACTTCACGAGCCTCGACTTGTAGTTTCTTATTTTCTTAGAATATTTTAATAAAATATTTTGAAATACGGCTTGCATGTGCTAAATGTCCAATCATTCCACACTTATGACAAGAACGCATCTTTGATTTTTGTTTTCTACTATAATTAATAGTAGAACATTTATTCTTTCTATGTGGGTAGAAATGGTCATGACTATAACTACCCTGGTACTTATGAGCACGTTTTCCATATTTATATAATTTTTTCTTAGACTTTGAAATATTAAGTACATGAGATTCTAAAACTGTAGTTCTAATAGGACAAGCTTCCATATTGTACAAGAGTAGCTCATTTTGCTTCTCCATAAGAAGTAGATAGGACATGAGATTAGAATGACTCTAAAATTTTATGTTCTTGTATTGTTGTGCAAGCATAGCAGATACAAGAGGAAATATAGAGAGAGTTTTTTCAATCATTTCTTCTTCAGAGATGCTTTGTCCACATAATTGTAATTATGAGATAATACTATACATTTCACTATTGAAAGCATTTAAATTTGAAAAATCCAAGACATGTAAATGTATCCAATTATCACATGTGTATGGAAAGAAAATGGTCTTTTGATGATCAAACTTAGATTTAAGATTCTTCCAAAGTTCTGCAGGATCTTTCATTTCTAAATATTGATATTGTAATATAGGTACAAGATGACGACAAAGGAGAAGAAGTGCTTTCCAATAAATAGCAAGAGGAATAGAAATACTTATTGTAGGAGATTTTTCAAAGATAATGGCATTCGAGAGTTGTTCTGCAAATAAATTTGTTTTTGCTATTTTTGTTCATAATAGATAATTGTTTCCATCCACAGTCAATGGTAGAAATAAAAGAACTTGAAAATGTTGGCATGTATTGGTAATAGTTGGAACCATAGTAGAAGCAGTTGAAGATGTTGAAGCATTCATTATAAATAAATTTATAAAAAAAATACAAGATCAAGTAGAAAAGTTGAATAAAACATACTTTAAAATATAAAGTCAAATAAAATGATAAACTTGAATTTGAAAATTAAAAAATATATATATTTATTTAATTTCTTAATTTTTTTTTTAACAAGGTTGTAGATTAAGGCAGCAAAACACTAGTAGGATGGCAGCAGCGGTAGCAGCAGCAATGGATTTGGTGGCAAATTTGGTGATAATTCGGCAGTAGGCACGAAGCGCAGCAAGGAGCAAGCTAGAGTGGAGCTAGGCTAGATGAAGTATTCTAAGTAAGTATTCTAAGTAAGCAGGGCAAAAAGTGGAACAAGTACTCTAAACAAGTAGCTAATGTGTGAAGGGCCACTAAAAAGAAGAACAAGATCATGAGATAGACACTGAATAAGAATAACAATAGGTTTGAAGAATCAAGTCTAGAGCAAAAAAAAATTGTGATAGTCTATAGAAGAGAGTTGTACTAATAACGTGTTGAAAATGTTTAGAAAGACACAAGAGTAATAGTAAGTAATACTTACATACAAGAGTAGTAGTAACTCAGACACACAAGAAGGTTTCTAAGAAGAGAAAGCGTCACACATAAAATCTATTGATCTGGTTTTATCTCGTATATAAAAAGAGAAAGGAGAGAAGATAAATAATACTTCTGTACTAGACTCTAAATACTATAGTTACAGTATTTACTGTAGTCTATAGTAAATATTATGGAGAGCGCCAGCTACATTTAATGATCTCAACAATTTGCAAAAGGTTTTTGTAAAGGGTGATGTCTTTGAATCGACTTGGTTATTTTTACTTTGTCTTTATCATAGCCAAGTTATAATAAGCCAATGTTCTCAAAATTAAGACCACATTTCAAAGCATAAGAACATAACCTTCATATATATAAAGGCAAAACATATGCACTTCTTAATCCATTGATTATCTATGATAGTATCGTCAGTATCTAGGATTTCAACACTTAGAATAGTAATAAAAGTAAAGAATATAGACTTCTATCTCTGAGCATAAGTAGTTTCAAGATACAAAAGAAGGAAAGAAGAGAAAAGAAAAGATATATGTCAAGAAGCACTGCATCTGAATTTATAGTGATGTAATTTCTAAGTCAAATCCATGTCACAAAATCCAATACAAATTTAATGCAATATATTATAGAATAGACTAAACTATATTTTTTTCAAAGTCAACAACACACACCATAAAGTTGTTCTCTTTGGAAATTCATTTCATCATACATGCATCTCAATGATCTGACCATTACAAATGAGATTAAGATAGAGGGAGAGAAAAATATACTTCACTCCAATATTACAGCTTGAAGTCTCAATAGTTGCATAAAAATAGAAAAAGTATTGTATAAATAATAGTGAAAATAAATATATAAATAAAATAGATAGATCAAAAATATAAATTTATTAGAAGACTGGTTGAAATATTTACAAAATCTCATGAATCAATTATTAATATTTATGATATTAAATTTATGATAATTAATTATTAATATTTAATTTATTTATGTAATTTTTAATCAATTTTTGATAAACACTATATTCACTAATTTCTTTAAATTGAATAGATTTTAGTCTTTAAATAAAAATTTATACCATTAAAATTTAAAATTAAGAAAATTATTTATTTTTAGTTTTTAGTTTTTATTATATTTATGATTCTATGCATACAAATACTAATATATCATGCTTAATTCATTGCATTATATTAATCTTTTTTTGACACTAATTTTTTTTAAGAACATATTTTATAATTAAAGCCATATCTTACATATTTCCAAATAATTTTATTATGTCTTCATGTAATACATTATTTTCTTTAATTTTTTTTCTTAATAATTTATTTATTGGATTTTTTTATATTTTTTAAGAGTTTTAATCTTATAGACATATTATTTCTTATGATTTTGTCTTAAGATTGAGACTTTGGTGATGTTACTAAAAAATATTGTTCTTTACCAAGGACTTTGAAATAGAATCTAATTGATAGTTACACAATTAATGGATCAAGTTTTTAAAGCAAGAATTCTTAAAAGACAATTTGCTAGAAACTTGGTGTTTATTGTGCAGATTTAATTAACTTTCACAACAAAAGAACTTTTATTCATTCTAAAGAGAAAAATTTCCAATCTGTCTTACATTTGCAATAACAATAAATAAATCCAAAGGACAATCGGTGAAGCACATTGGTTTGAATCTACAAGAACCTATTTTTTTCAACTTTATTGGTCAACTTTACGGAGCAATCTTTCTATACACTTTCTCCCATTCTATCCATATTCTTCTACCTAAAAAGAATAATTAAAATTCTACTCTAAATATTATTTTTTTAGAATTTTTAATTAGATAAATATTATTAATTTATTTTTTATATTTTATATATTAATTTATTTATTTCTTGACTTTAGTACATTTTTGAATGTCTTAACATACTTTTATGATTTTGTAATATAATTTAATATTTTTTTACTATATTTTCATAAATAGTTATTTGAACAAATTTAACTCTTTTTTTTTGTATATTATCTATTACAACAATATGGATTTATCTATCCTACTTTGTAGCTGAAAGCTCCATTGAGTATTTTATTTCTTTGTATTTATATTATATTATATTTGTATTTGAAAAATATTCTTTGGCTCAAAAAATACTTCATTTGAGTCACACTTTCTATAACAATAATAGAAGATCATCTAATACAACTTTATTTGTGTACTAAAATTTAAAGACATAGGATTTTGTATATGGCCTTCTATCAACTTGCTACTCATGTAAGAAACAAACAATATACCATACAAAAAATTCTTCTTCTAATAAATAAATATATTTTAGTCTATATATATTAGATAAACTAGAAAAAAAATTTATGTTAATATTATTATTTTTAGCATTGATAAGGTCTTATAATAAAATCTTAGTAGTAGTTGCAGCATAGGCATTTGAAGATTTGGTGATTATTTTTTTTATCTTATTTACATTCTCTACCACCATTAGATTCATTTACTTTATTTGTATCACTTTTGTCTCTCTTAAACATCTTTTGCTTTAAGATTTTTTTTAAAATATTTTAAAAAATATTTAAAGTCTTTAAATTAGATGAACATGTTTTTCAAAAATTCATTCTTCTAATTGCCTAGTCCAAAATTATACTTGTTCTAATAAGTCTAATAAAAGATATCAACAATTCTTTAAATTATTTTTTAATCATGAATTTATAAGGATTTTAAAATTTATATGCATATATTAATATATTATTTTAATATCTATAAATATAGATTATTATTTTAAAATAATATATATAATATTAAAATATTTTATTTTATTTTGTATATTATTTTTATCAAAAAATATATATTTATCAAACTTTTGTTGAATATCCAAAAGAAGCTACTTATTGAAAGTTTTTATGTCAAGAGATATTTTTGTAAAACATTTGATTAATTATAGAGCCAAAATTATATAACCATTTAATGGAATTATTTTTTGGATTCTTAAAATATATTAAATAAAAAAAAATCTTCATTCTAATCCTCTATAAGGTTAAAATTTTGAAAAAGTACTTAGAAAGCATAAAAATCTTTAGATGAAGACCTTAAGCACAAACCTTCATAAGACTTCTTTTCTATTCTCAAATACCTACTTTGGTATAAAGAAGACTTTAACTTAATTCACACTAAGATTTCAACAAATATTACAACTAGACTTTATAAAATAAGACTATGCCAAGTTAAAGACTTGTCAAGTAAGAACACTAAAAATCTATGTAATTGAAAAGAAGCTTTAATTAAATTCTACCTAAATCTCTTATATAAAATCATATAGAAATTTATACTATTTTAAATATTCTAATAATAGATTGTTTCTTTACAATAAGGATTCTTTTATTTCTAAACAAATAATAGATAGGATTCTACGACAATGATAATTTTAATTAGACAAATTAATTATTTAAAATTTTAAAAGACCTTAGAGATAGTAAAAAAAATATCTATTTTTGATAAGAAGTAACATCCTCAAATATATCTACATTATATATAAAAGAAGTTGCATAATAAATATTTTTAAAAAAATATTTACCTTGAATAAATTTTATTTTTTAATTGACATGGATTGTTGGGAGACAATGTCCATATATTTACACAAAGTAGTCACTTGAAGAGGAATACAACAAGATTTTAAAATCATTTATATATTCTTCAACCAAGTTCAAAAATTAAATATTAATCCTTAATACTTTTTATAAAAAGAAAATTATTTTTTAGAAGAATACAATACTAAAAATTAAAAAAATTATAAAAAATATTCTTTTATATATCTACTTAAATCACTAAATAGCAAGATATTCTTTTTTTAGATTTTAAAATAAAATAGAATATATTTTAGAATAAAAGAAGGACCAAAAAAGAATCTAATTTTATTTGATTTATTAGGCAAAAAGACATTATTGTAAGTTCTTGGAAGAAAAAAAACAAGGCAATAGAATTAACAATATTTTTTTCTATTTGCATCCTTCGTACCACAAAATTAGTTGTTTATAAATTTTGGTATTACTTAGCTATCCATATATAGATATAGGATATTATTTTCTTATACTACTTCAGTGAACAAAAAAAAAATATAAACTTATACTATTATAAAGTTCCAATAAAAAAATACTTTAAAAAATATCTTTTGTTTCAAGGATATAAAAGTATTTTGGCTACTATTAACAGAATCGAGTATTTAGATTATATAAAAATAATATAATAAAACTAAACTTTTAATATAAAAAATGAAAAAAAGATAGAGTAGAAAAAATCTCTTAATTTAGATAGACAATGGCAAAGTATGATAAATAAAAACTATGAGAGAAATCCAAAAAAGATTTTAAAAAGAATTTGAACTTTTAAAAAATAGAAAAAAAAATACAAGATAATAAACTATTATGTGCTAATTTAAGATAAAAATTAATTGAAATTATATCTTTTAGCCTATTTCCAAAAAGAATTCCTACAAAAGAAGTATCCAATTGATATATGATATTGAATGCATAAAAAGTCCAAATAGCTCATTACACTCTAGCATTTTAATAAATCCTAAATTCCAAATCCTATCTAATTACTCAATATATATATATATATATATATATATATATAATATAAAAGTCCAAATCTTATATCCCTCCTACCAATATTTTAAGAACTTCTAACATCCAGCAAATAAGCTCGTATTGTTAAAAAATAAATAAAGATTGAAAAAATGATAATGAATCCTTATTTAGAGTGAGCAACAAAAAGCCATCATCTCTTTAATATATGACACATATATTATACCTAGACAGATCACAAATTACAAGAGCAAAATCATTGTCATTCGTATTATTACCAACCTCAAATAGCAATGATGGAGGACAAACCCAAAGACTATACTGATATTTCTGGGCTACATGCTGATACCTACATGACTTGCCTCATGCAATTGCACTATTATTCTATAATTCTCAAAATATGCCTACAAAACTCTTTGCTTGTACACATGCCTTTGTAGTTTTTTTTTTTGATGTCCTCCTTGCTTCACAAACCAAGGAACTCATAGCTAAAAACTTTACATTAGCAATGGTAGATTTAAGTTCCCATCAACCTCAATCTCTAGTTACAAAAATACAAATTCTACTTTGAAACTATTAGAACAAAAGCTCCAACACATACTTCGGTTTGTACACCTTGACCTTCTCAAAGCAAAACAAAAGAAACTTCTAAAACCTTTTCATGTTATCTTCAAATATATTATTCAGTGCCAACATAGATTAAACTTCAACTTATTATAGATATCTAATAAAAATATTTTTAGAATACTCTATTAGGTTCTAAAAAATTTTAGAAGATTTTTAAAATATTCTAATAGAAATTTTTAAAGAGGTTTTCAGAATATTTTAATAAAATATTCTAAAAGGATTTTTAAAATATTCTATAAGATTCTAAAAGGGTCTCAAAATATTTCAATATATTCTAGAAAGTTCTAAAAGGATTAAAGTAGTTGATTAAGAAGGATCATGGATTGTTTCATCTCTAAGCAACATAAAAACTTCTCAAGAAGCTTCCTAATATCTAATATATATAGAACTCAAGGCTAAGGGGATCATCAATCTTAACAATATGTCTCTTGGAGCTCTACCTCACTTCTCTTAAAATTAATCTTATACTCATTTAATTTACTCAAATTCATGCTAGATATTTTGTTGAAATTCTTTTATCAATTTCTTATTTTGTCATTTATATGGTATATCTATGACAATTTATTGAGACTCTCTTCTTACTAATACTAAAGCTTGATTTTTCTTAATAGAGAGTGAATTATTCATCTTCTTAAAGATATTTGAGTACTTTAGAGGTTAAAAATTACCCTCTCTTCAACTACTACTATTTAAATTTTTTTTTCTTTCAAGATAGTTGAAGAAAAAGATATTTTATCTAAATAAATTTTATAATATCTTATAAAAAATATTCTTAGAAGTTTTATATATACCAATTTAACTTTATATTTATTTATAGTTGATTGATAGATTAAAAACTTGGCCAAAAAATTGGCCACATGTTTTACATTTTAATAACTTATGACAAAATTTAGCCATATAGCATATATGTGTGAAACTTGTTTTATAATTTAGACACTTTTCTTGAAATTTGGACATGTATTGGAGGTTCTATAAAATATTTTCATATAGCTCTTAATCAAATAGTATAAATGGATGCAAAAGTAAAGCCTTCTTTACTCTTAACAACTTTTTTGATCTTAGACTTGTTTCAAGAGTCTCTAATCTTTTTTCTATTCTAATTTAATACTAAACTATATTTAAATAAAAATCTATTATTTTTTAGTGACACAAGAGTATATTAAATATTTTATTATTTATAATTTATATCCTTGATAAATTAAAAAAAAGTGATATTTTATTATTCTTATTTAATTTAGAAGTGATTGAATTATTTTATTTTTTTGTTTTAATTTGAATACATAAAAAAATAATTATAAATTCTATACTTAACAAAAGTGAGAATAGATTTGTAACTATTATAGAACTTTACAAGTTTATCAAGTATGAACTATAAAATTGCTACAATTGTAAGGATGATAATTATCTATAATTACAAGTTTAGTAATTGCCTACAATTGCGGCACAATAATCTCTTATAACCTTAAACATAATAATTGCCTATGACCTTATATATTTTAATCTCCTATAATTATAGATTTAATAATTTCTTATAATTGTCGACTTAATAATTATCTAAAATTATGGATTTGTAATCACCTATAACCATGGGCATGGTAATCACCTGTAATTATGGATTTAATAATTTTCTATAACCATGGAGAGAGTTCATTGCTATCAATGTCAAAACCTCTTCAATAACAACAACAACAATAATTAAAATATAATAAAGAATAAAAAATATCTTTGACTAAAAATTTGTTTAACAAATCATGATCTTTTAATTCATAGAAGAAATTCATGAAAGCACTAGCCTTATTAACAAGCTTATAAAGATCTTAAAAAACCATTACAAATCTTTAAAAGCATGTGTTTTCAATGTCAAATATAAAAATATTATTCTTATGTCTATTTAAGAAGTCAATAATAAAATTTAAAATCTCTCCTAAGAAGTTGTACAATTGAAAGAAGGAAGTAGATCAACATCATAATTGAATTCAAAAAATCTTGCTATTAAGAGTATGAAAGAAACAAAGATCAATATGCTAAAAAATTTTGATAGAACAAGATTAAAATTTTAAAGGTCTCTACAATAAGTCAAGCTCTATTTAAGGTTGCATCTTTTCCAATACCTTAATGGATTTATTTAAGTTAGATTTATAGACTTACTTTTATCTAGAAGTGTTCTTTCTTACTTTTTATTATTTATGAAAAAAACTTTATGACTTGTGTATAATCTAAATTCATTTTTAGAAGTACTTAGGGTGATATTTTAAAATAATAATTGAAATATGATAATAGAGACTAAATTTCTAACTTTATAATAAATGTCATATTTATCTATTATATATATTGTTAAATTCCAAAACCTTATTTGCAACTTGTATTGAAATGAAAAAAATCTTATAAATTAAAAAAAAGATATTTTAATTGAAACTTAATCAAATTCTAAAGTAACCTTCAACAAACCCTAATAAAATCTTAAACCAATCGAAAAAAAAATCTTAAATCAAATCCTAGTTAAAATCATAATTGAAACTTTAATAAAACTTAACAAAATTTTAGGTTAAATTCTAATCAAATCTTAATAAAATCCTAAATCTTAAGCCAATTCTAATAAAATTTTAATAAAATCTTAATTAATCCTAAAGAATCTTTAATCAAATCTTAGTCAAAACCTAATTAAATTCTAGTCAAATGCTAATCGAATCTTAATCAAATCTTAAATCCTAATCAAAACCTAAACAAACCTTAATAAAAATCTAGATTCTAAATCAATCCTAATCAATCTTAAATCATTATTTAAATCTTAAATAACTCTTAATAATTCTATAATAGATTAAAAATTCAATAACTAATGATTGAATTATTAATTTTGATTCAAAATTTAAACACCTTATAAAAACTCAATAAACAATAAGCACAAAAAAATTTGAAGAAGATTGAATATATCAATTGTAAGAAAAGCTCTCAAAACCTTTCAATTATTAGCCACCCTCTTTCTTTGACTTGAAAGTTGAACTTTTAATAATAATTTTTCTTTTTTATATCATTCAATTATTCTACAATTTGAATTGAGTATAGATATTCAAGTCTAAATTGCTCTCATTAAATTTTACTTCAATCAAATTAAAAAATATTGCCAAATCACAAAATCTCTCACTGTGTCATGGACATACACATATAAGCCAATAATTACTTGTATAAATAGATAAAAATAAGTAGAAGTAGATAAAAGTAACTTAATTCTATAATATCTTCTATAGAAGCTTCTTAAAAGCTTTATAGATACTACTTTGACTTTATAGGTGTCTATAATTGACTTTTTAGATTAAAAAATAGTCAATAAGTTGGCCATGTACCACATATGTTATTAGCTTAAAGACCAAGTTAACTATGTGGCCCACAAGTAGAAAAACTTGCCTTGTAAGTCAAGGCATGTGTCCTACAAAGTCAACACATATTGGAGGTCCTATAGAACATTGCCACATAGCCTCTAATTAGATAGTATATATAGAGATAAGAATGAAGCCCTCTTCACTCTTGTTTATGTATTATCTTTTAGTTCATGTTCGTTATAGATTGACAAGAGTACACTTACAATATCAGAGCTTTTTCTTATCTTGATTAAGAGTGAATTATCTTTTTTTTATTGTAAGATATAAGCATATTAGAAGTTACAAATTATTCTCTTCAAAACTAATATTATTCTTAGTATTTTCTTTGTCCTCAAGTCCTTTCTTCTACTTGTCTTGAGTGGTATTAGATATTTTTTTGAGTGTTATTATGGCAGAGTTTGTTGAAATGAAGAATGCAATGGCTCAAATATACGAGCAATTGAGAGAATTGATGCTTGCAATGCGTCAACTTAGTTTACCACTAAAAGGATCAATAAGAATGGCATAAAGTGAGGATATAGAGATGATTATAGCTGCTTCAACATCTGCACCAAATCATGTCTCTCCATCCATGGTAGAACATCTTTCAAGTAATAGAGAACCAAGAGTTACTTTTTCCAAGAAGTTTGATGGTACAAGATCCAAATTTTGAAGATTTATCAATCAAGTACAACTTGTAATTGAACTTCAACCTCAAAGCTATCCAATTCTAAGATCACAAGTTAAATTCAATAGTTTATTTCTTTCAGGTTCAACACTATTGTGGTTTTCATACTGAATGGCAAGATCCAATATTGGATAATTTCAAGGCATTTTTGATAAAATTTTGGTCTATGTATAGAGAACATGATGCAACTCATGTTGCAACCAACAAGATCCATATTTTGGAACAAGATAATCGATTTGTAATGTTATATGCTTCACAGTTTTGATAACTTGTAACTGATATCAAGTGAGATGATGTTGCACTTATTAGCCAATTTTTCTATAGATTATAATATGAAGTAAAGAAATAGATGCTTAACTTATCTGATCCTCAAACATTGACTCAAGCAATTGACTTTGCTAAGAATATAAGATAATCAACTTTTTAAATTTTGATGTGAGAGTTGTACTAATAGGTCTCAACTTTACTACAATTCGATGGCAATACCAACATCTACTCAATACATACATTCAAAAGTAGAGGATAAGCAAATTGATGCGATATATTTTAAATATCTTACCAAGCAAGAAAAAACTTGTCATCATTAAGAAGGATTGTACTTATATTGTGGAGAACCTCAACACATTACTTAACATTATCTAAAAAAGCAATGAAATCACAAAACGATGAGCACATCTGTCAAAGAAGATAATATGTCATAAAACAAATTTGTCTAATTACAATAGGGACCGTGCGGTTGGAATCTTGTATAATTTTTAATGAAGGTCCTATCCTCTCCTCAGAACCTTTTCTTTGTTTTATAATAGGTATACATTTAGGACTTAATAATTATAAAGGCTCTACCTTGATGGATTCAAGAGCCTCAGCTTGTTTCTTGGATGTAGAATTTGTTAAAAGTCATAAAATACTGTTAATACAAAAAATCAAACATGTTCATGTAGAAGTCATAGATGGTCGTCCATTATCTTTTGGAGATATTATTCATGAAACACTTCCTATAAATGTAGCAATAAATGGTCATAGTACTTGCGTAATCTTTAATATAATTAGATTTTCTCTTAATCTAGTCATTTTAGCTTTATCATGGTTAAAAAAGTATAATCCTTGCATAGATTGGATTTCTCGTACCCTTGACTTTTCTAAAAACATAATTAAGAGTAAAATTAATCCAGTAGAAAGTCATAAGTCTAATAGAATCAAACTTATATTTGTAGGTGTAAGAGCTTTGTTGCATGCTGCTAAAGAAGGATCACCTTGTGTCATTAATACCACACCTATTTCTAATGATGCAAAGACTTCAAGTGGCATTCCCAACTGTAGAATAAGTAGTTATTTGCTGAATTGTAGATACTTAGTTTATAGTGTAAACAGAGATAGATGACTGTTGAAAAGGTAATTCAGTAGGTAAAATGGATGAATAGTTAGGAAAAGTAGTTTTCATTAAAGATGTAGCAGTTGGTATCTCGTGGTAGCATAAAGAGGATGGAAGAGAGGAAGTAAGGGCCAGACTGTGATAGTGTGAGCCGAGGTAAGCTTGGTGCTACCTCTTTTCTTTTGTTTGTTATTTTCTTTGAATAAGAAGATTAAGAGTTTCTGAATATTGTGAAAGTGAATTATGGAATGGAAGTATGATTGTTATTAAATGGGAAGAAGAAAGATTGAATGCTGAAATCTGATTGTAGTTCAGCAGAGGGAATGAGTCTGTGTTTGTAAGAAACACTGTAATGTGAAGGCAGTTAATGGTAAAGAACTCTAGAGTTTGGATTATAGTATGATTATGTCCTGTCATTTAGGATAGTGCGGGATTACACGTTGTTGTTATCAGTGATGGTGGAGTATTATTAAGAAGTGGAAAGCATTGTAGTATTTCCTGAGTGTTTTAAGTAGTGCGGAATACAGTTAATTATGTGACCATAACGTGTAAGCTCATGCAGTATTCTTTCCCTGTGTTCGAATTTCCCTATACAGGTTTACTCTGATTAAATTAGTTAGAGTAAGTAAAACGACAATCACACCAATCAATATTAATAATTTTAAGATGTATTTGAGAAGAAAAATGTGGATACACCTCCAAAATATCATCCCTATGATTGCTCAATTGACCTTAAAGAAGAAGCACAATCACCATTTGGACCAATTTATAGTTTATCACAAAATGAATTGGATGAACTCAAGGAATATATTAAAGAAAATTTGGCCAAGAATTTTGTATGCCATTCCAAATCACTAGTAGGAGTTCCAATCTTATTTGTGAAGAAGAAAGATGGATCATTGCAGATATGTGTTAATTATCAATGACTCAACAAGATCACCATCAAGAATAGGTAACCTTTATCTTTAATATATGGACTTCTTGATTAATTGAATTTTTCAAGGACAAGAATATAATAAAGACAAATAAATAAGTGAGACTTCTCTCAAAGAAAGATGAAAAAATAGAAATAACTTGATATATATATTAAGAAAGAAATTGAAATGACTATTGCCAAAAGCCAAGAAAACTAGATATCCTTGAAACTAGATTAGAAGCAAGAAAGGAGTTGACAAGAGTGAAGAAGGCTTCACTCTTATCTCTATATATACTATCTAACTAGAGACTACGTGGCGACGTTCTATAAGACCTCTAATATGTGTTGACTTTGTAGGACACATGCCTTGACTTACAAGGCAAGTTTTTCTACGAGTGGACCACATAATTTGCTTGGTCTTCAAGCTAACAACGTGTGTGGCACATGGCCAACTTATTGACTACGTTTCTAATCCAAAAAGTCAATTAAAGACACCTATAAAGTCAAAGAAGCATCTATGAAGCTTCTATGAAGCTTCCATATAAAATACTATAGAATTAACTTACTTTTACCTACTTTATACATGTAATTATTGGCTTATATGTGTATGTTCGTGACATTATTTCCCTTCTAGGAACGAGTTACACGAGGAGCAATAATCATATGTTGAGAAAATCTATGATATCACGAATTATATTTGCTACATACTCTGATCTTTGTTCTCTTCGAGGATGATTGATAAAGCCTGTCAACCATCAATAGTGTCCCATATCAGGACTGGAAGACCACCCAGTTATTTGATCATTATTGAGGCCTTCATAACTTCTTTCATATAAAATATTTTGAATACTATTAGGAATTATTCCTATCTCTAGTAAAATCACCAAACATTGGGAGTCCCTTCTAAGGTCGTGATATCAAATGCGTTGTATTTTGCTATCTATTCGATGAAGAACATGTTGTTCTTGAAGATCTTCATCTCAATTGTGTCATCTTGAAGGTTGTGACAATCATAATATCTTGTCCGCCAGGTCAGCAAACAAAGGTTCTTGAGTCAAATCCGTTGGTTCTTGGTTTTCCATCTCCTAAGTATCACAACTATAAAAAAGCTACAAACAAGGATTGAAAGTAGAATGATATTTTGCCAAGATCTTGTTTCTTTTATAAAGAAGATTTTTATCTTGATTTTGATCGATGTCATCGATAAAAAGCCTCTATCGTCTTTGTTGCATTTGCAAGATTCTTTACTAGCTCCCATGTGCATTCACTAATATCATGTCTACACCAATGGACAAGATATTCTAATTTATTTCAGCGTCGCCTTGAATCTAAGACTTCTTCTACTTCAAACTCTTCATTATTGTCCACTTCTATAGGAGGAGGTGGAGCTTGTCTTCTTCTTAGTATGTCCACTGTCTTGTATGGTTCAAGAAGAGACACACAGAATACTAGTTGGATTTTTATTGACTCCGATAGATGTAGACGATATGCAACTAGATTGATTTGTACAAAAATAGAAAATGGTCTAAGCCTTCGATAGTCCAACTTATCACAAAGACAAGTGGTCTTGATATTACGATGAGTAACCATACCTTATCACCCATGTGGAATGGTGGTTGTTCCTTTTGATAGACATCTGCATTGACCTTTTGTTGTTCTTGAGCTTCTTTTAACTGCACCTTTATTGTTGCATATAGCTTTGACAAATGAATTGCCAAACCTTTCGCAGCAATTTTATCAACTTTTAAAAAGTCAAAAGTATCAAGTCGTGGATGATAATCATAATTAGTAAAGAAAGGTGTTTGTTTTATAGAAGAATGTACCGTATTATTGTAAGCAAACTCTGCCAATAGCAAAAGAGTTGTCCAATCATCTTGTTGATAGTTAATGGTACATCTTAAATACTGCTCCAAAACTTGATTAACAAGCTTTGTTTCTCCATTAGTTTGAGGATGGAATATCGAAGATAGTTTTATATTGACTTTTAGAATCTTGAAAAGAATCCATCAAAATCTTGATACAAATTGAGTTCTCCTATCTGATAAAATATCCTTGAATAATCCATGATAGCGATAGATATTATCAAGAAAGAACTTAGCTGTTTCTTCACTTGTGATAGATTTTGTACATTGTACAAAATGTGCCATCTTAGTAAAATGATCCACTATCACGAATATAGAATCATAAGAACCTGAAATTAGAAGATCGATGATGAAATCCATAGAAATAGAAGACCATAGTTGTTCTAAAATGAGTAATGGCTGAAGAAGTCCGTAAGTCGATGATGAGGAATTTTTTATCTCGAGCAAACATCAAAAGATTATACAAAATCTTTGATTGCTTTCCACATTTGTGGCAACCAAAAGTCCCTGGATATTAGTTTCAAAGTTTTAATGTACTCCAAATGACCTATTGTTGGAAAGTCATGATGAATTTGAAGAACACGTAATCGAGCTTCACCTTCTGGAATATATAGGCATCCTTCAAAATATAGTAGATTCTTCTTGAATTCAAACTTGGAAGTATTATGAGACTTTGAAGGATTTTTGTCCATATCATGAATAAGAAGATCAGAAGACATACTTGACTGAATTTACTTAATAAAAGTTGAATCGATAGTTAGTGTTGATTTCATTGCTCGAAGATGAAGACACTCTAGCTTCAAGAAAATTATTTGTTGATGATCAAAAGCAGCATCTCCTTTCTTTAGAACAAAATAAAATCGTCTAGAGAGTGCATCTGATAAATCTTGTTATTATCCTAGTCGATAAGTGATCTTGAATTCGAATCTTGACAAAGATATATTCCAACGAGCTTCGCAACGATTCAAAATACATGTTGACATAAAATATTCAAGGTTCTTGTGATCCGTATATACTGTGACTGGACTAGAAGTACCTTGTAGATAATGGTGCCATTCTTGAAACAAATCCATGATTGCAAGAAGTTCTTTTTCATGAATCTCGTAATTATTCTCGGCTGCTAAAAATTTTTTGGAATAAAAAGCTATTGGGTGAAGTTTATCATTTGTTCCCATTTGTGACAATAGGACACCTAAAGCAAAGTCTGATGCATCTGTTTTGAAAAAAAAATAGCTTAAAAAAATTGATGCGATACAAGATTGGTGTAGAAACAAAGGCTGTCTTCAAAGCATCAAATGCTACTTCTGCTTCTTGATTCCATTGAAGTTTGTCTTTGTAAGTCAAATATGTAAGTGGAGCTGCAACTTGAGAGAAGTCTTTGATAAAGATCCAATAGTAGTTGGAAAATCCCAAAAAGAATTGGACATCTCTTACGGTTTTTGGGATCTTCTAATCCATAATAGTTTGAACTTTCTTAGGATCCATCATAAGTCCATCATTTGAAATGATGTATCCTAAGAAGTCGACTTGAGTAGTTTGAAATATATACTTTTTTATCTTGGCAAAGAGTCCTGCATCTCTTAGTTTTCTTAATACTTGGCAAACATGAAGTTCATATTCTTCTCCATTCTTAAAATAGATTAAGATGTTGTTTAGGTAATAGACAATAAAATCATCTAAAAATTCTTGAAAGACATCATTCATCAAATGTTAAAATACTGTTGATGCATTTGTAACTCCAAAAGACATGATATTGTATTCAAAATGTCCATACCTTGTTTGAAATGGAGTCTTCTATTCATCTCCTTCTTTGATGCGTACCAATTTGTATGCTCCTTGTAGATCTATTTTTGTATAGATTTTAGCTTGATTCAACTGATTAAGAAGTCCAAATATCAATGGTAGTAGATACCTATTTTTGATAGTGATTTTGTTGAGTCCTCGATAATCAACACACTTCTTCAATGATCCATCTTTTTTCTTCATAAATAAAATTGGAGCTCGTGCTAGAGATTTGGAATGGCGTATGAAGTTCTTAGCCAAATTCTCTTCAATATACTCCTTGAGTTCAGCCAATTCATTTTGAGTTAAATTATAGATTAGTCCAAATGGCAGTTGTGCTCCTTCTTGAAGGTCAATTGAGTAGTGATAGGAACGATGTTCTAGAAGAGTATCCGCATTCTTTTCCTCAAATACATCTTGAAAATCTTGATATTGGCTTGGAATGCCACTTGAAGTCTTTCGACCAGTAGAAACAGGTGTGGCATAAATGACACAAGGTGATCTTTCTTTTACAGCATGCAAGAAAGCACTTGCACTTACAAATATAGGTTTAATTATACTAGACTTATGACTTTCTACTTGATTAACTACACTCTTACTTATACTTTCAAAAAAATCAAGACTATGAGAAGTGTAATCTATTTTAGGGTTATATTTTTTTAGCCATGATAAATCTAAAATGACTAAATTAAAAGGAGATCTAATGATATTAAATATTATAAAGCTACTATGACCATTAGTTGCTATTTCTATAAGAAAGGTTTCATGAGTAACATCTCTTGAAGACAACGGATGACCATCTATGACTTTTATATAAACAGATTTAGTTTTCTTTATTAAAAATATGTTATATTTTTTAGCAATTTTTTCATCTAAAAAACATGCTAAGGCTCCTAAATCTAGCAAGGCAAAGGCTTTGAGATATTTAGGTTCACGTAGAATAGGTAAATAAACTTTGTGGTAAGTTATTAATTGGTTATTGATAACCTTGAGAATTAGACTGATGGTTAGACAGTTTAGTTAGGAACAGTAGGTTGTTAGTGGAATAAATGATTAAGAATTCAAAGGATCATAACCTTTGGAATCCACTGGCCAACGGATCATCTTTTTGGTAGGATAAAGAGGTTGAAGAAAGAGAGATGAGAGTCAGATTGTAAGAGTCATAAGCCAAAATAAGCTTGGTGCTACCTCTTTGTTTTTTTTTTTGGTTTTATTATTTGCTTATGAAGAATTGTGATTGAGAGAAGTATTATTGAATTGATAGTCATAGAATGGATTATGTGTTGAATCAAGATAGAAGTAGTAAGCCTTGGTATTTTGTAGTTTGATAATTGATTTCAGATAGCCAGAGTACAGTCAATTGTAACACTAACAGACCCAATTCATATAACTAGTCTTTTTCCGTGTTCGAATCTACTCCTATAAGTTCAATTGCTTTGGTATATCGAAGCTTGAATGCAATGAGAATAACAGTCCTAGAATAACATTTATCATAAAACATGGAGAGGGTTCTGAGGAGAGGATAGGACCTTCACTAGGCATTGTACAAGGTTCCAGCCGCACTGTCCCTATTGTAGCTAGACAAATTCGTTTTCTGATATGTTATCTTCTTTAATCGCCATACTCTTCATTTTATGGTTGCGTCGCTTCTTTGCATAATGTTGAGTAGTGTGCTTAGGTTCTCCACAATATAAGCACAATCCTTCTTAACAACGATGAGTCTTTTCTTGCTCAATAAGAGGTTTGAAATGTACTGCATCAATTTGCTTATCCTCTACTTTTGAATGTATGTGTTGAAAAGATGTTGATGTTGCTATTGAATTATAGTTATATTGAGGTCCACTTATACGGTTCTCAGATCGAAATTCAAAAAGGCGATTGTCGCACTTCATAATAAAGTCAATTGCTTGACTTAATGTTTGAGGATCAGGTAAATTGAGCATTAATTTTTTTACCTCATATTGTAATCCGTAGAGAAATTGGCTAATAAGTGCAGCATCATCCCACTTAATATCAGTTGCAAGTTGTCAAAATTCTAAAGCATATAATTTTACTAATCGATTGCCTTGTCATAAAATGTAGATCTTATTGGTTGCAACACAAATTACATCATGTTCTCTATACATGGATCGAAACTTCGCCAAAAAAATCTCTAGATTATTCAATATTGGATCTCGTCATTCAAAAAAAGATGAAAACCATGATAATACTGAATTTGAAAGAAGCGTACCAATGAATCTAACTTACGATCCTGGAGTTGGATAGCTTTGGGATTGAAGTTCAATCACAAGTTGTACTTGATTGATAAATCCTCTAAACTTTAATCTATTGCCATCAAACTTCTCAAGTAGAGTAATTCTTGGTTCTCTAACATTGGAAGGGCGTTCCACCATAAGAAAAAGGAACATAATTTGGTATAGATGTTGAAGCAGCTCCAATCATTTCTATATCTTCACTTCCTGCCAATCTTATTGCTCCCTGTGGTGGTAAATTGAGTTGATGCATGGCAAGCATTAACTCCTTCAATTGCTCTTACATTGCACTCTTCATTTCAATAAGTTCTGCTATGATAATACTTAGAAAAGAGAAGATGTCTAATATCGCTCAAGACAAATAGAAGAGAGGACTTGAGAACAAAGAAAATACCAAAGACAATATCAGTTTAGAAGAGGGTAATCTACAACTTCTAATATGCTGCTGTCTTATCAAGAAAAAGAGGTAATCCGTAACTTCTAATATGTTGCTGTCTTATCAAGAAAAAGGGGTAATCTACTCTTAATCAAGATTAGACAAAGCTCTCATATTCTAACTGTACTCTTGTCAATCTATCAAGGACAAGAATATGATAAAGATAAATAAACAAGTAAGACTTCTCTCAAAGAAAGATGAAAAAATAAAAATAACTTGATATATATATTGAGAAAGAAACTAGAATGACTATTGCCAAAAGCCAAGAAAACTAGATATCCTTGAAACTAGACTGGAAGCAAGAAAAGAGTTGACAAGAGTGAAGAAGGCTTCACTCTTGTCTCTATATATATTATCTAAGTAAGGATTACATGGCAATGTTCTATAGGACCTTCAATATGTGTTGACTTTGTAGGACACATGCCTTGACTTATAAGGCAAGTTTTTCTACGTATGGGCCACATAGTTAGCTTGGTCTTCAAGCTAACAACATGTGTGGCATATGGCCAACTTGTTGACCACGTTTCTAATCCAAAAATTCATTTAAAGACACCTATAAAGTCAAAGGAGTATCTATGAAGCTTTTAGGAAGCATCTATACTAAATACTATAGAATTAACTTACTTTTACCTACTTTATACATGTAATTATTGGCTTATATATGTATGTCCATGATAGAATCAAGCTAAGATCTACACAAAAATAGATCTATGGGGAGCATACAATCTAGTATGTATTAAAGAAAAGAAATGAATAGAAGACTTTATTTTGAACTAGATATGGGTATTTTGAATACAATGTCATGCCTTTTGGACTTACAAATGCATCGACAGCTTTTCAACATCTAATGAATGATGTTTTTCAATAGTTTTTAAATAATTTTTTTGTTTGTTATTTGGATGACATCTTGATCATACAGATGAACATAAACTTCATGTTTGTTGTAAGTTATAAAAATTAAGAGATGCCGAACTTTATACCAACATAGAAAAGTATATATTCTACACTATTCAAGTTGATTTCTTAGGATACACCATTTCAAATGATGGACTTATGATGGATCCTAAGAAAGTTCAAACAATTATGAATTGGAAGATTCTAAAAATGGTAAGAGATGTCCAATACTTTTTGGACTTTACCAATTATTATCAGATCTTCATTAAAGACTTCTCTCGAGTTGCAGCTCCACTTACACATTTGACTTGCAAAGAAAAACTTTAGTGGAGCAAAGAAGCCAAAGTATCTTTTGAAACTTTACCAGACAAGACATTGCAATTGCCACAACCTTTAAGATGACAAAATCGAGATGAAGATCCTTAAGAACGACATGTCCTTTCTCAAATGGATGGCAAAATATAACGTGTTTGATATCACGACCTTAGAAGAGATTCTCAATGTTTAGTGATTTTTTTAGAGGTAAGAACAACTCCTGATAATGTTTCAAATGTTTTATTTAAAGGAAGTTATGAAGGCCTCAACAATGACCAAATAATAGGGTGATCTTCTCGCCCTGGTATGGGACATTATAGATAGTTGAGAGGACCTATCAACCATCTTCAAAGAGAGCAAAGATCGGAGTATGTAGCAAATACAATTCACCGCATCTTTAACCGTTCCTCATAGAACTCATCGCTAGAAGAGGAGGTAATATTACGGACATATATATTTATCTCAATAGTTACTTATATGATTAAGTAGAAATAGGTAAATATAAAATAATTTCATAAAATCATCTAGATTAGCTTCTTAGAAGCTTCATAGATGCGGTTTTGACTTTAGATGTGTTTGTAGATTAGAAACTTGATCAAAAAGCTAACCATGTATAGGTAGCTTGTAGAACAAGTCATCTCCATATAGTAGCTTGTAGAACAAGCCAACTACGTGGTGCATACATAGATAACTTGCCTTGCAAGATAAGACATGTGATTAGCAAAGTCAACACATGTTGGAGGTCCTATAGGACATTGCCACATAGCTCTTAGTTAGATAGTATATATGGAGGGAAGAGTGAAGCCTTCTTCACTCTTGTCAATGCATTCCTAATGCTTAGTCTTATTCCAAGACTTTCTAGTCTTCTTGTCTTTGGCAATAGCCATTCTAGTTCAATAATATATCATTTTTGAGTGACTTTCTAGTTCTTTTTAGTAACACCAGAGTGCATTGAGAGTTTTCTTTCTTTGAGATTCATGTCCTTAACACAAGTTGGACTTTATGCCTTGATACAAGATACTATTGATGGTTGATAGGACTTGTCAACTATATTCAATATAAACAAAGATCAAAATATGGTAAATATAATTTGTTGTATTTTAGACTTTTTCAACATGTAATGATAATTTTTTGTAGAGCTTATTCTTAAAAAAAGAGAATAATATCATAGACATATATAATTATTTAAATAAATAATATTAGGTAAAAAATAAATATAGATAGATTTAATAATATCATATAAAAAAGCTTTTTAGAAGATTTATATATATCAATTTAACTTTTAAATTATTTATAATTAATTAATAGATTAAAAATATGGCCAATATCTCGATTATGTATTGCAAGTTATTACATTGTGATACAAGTTAACCATATAATGCACATGTAGAAAACATATTTTGCAAGTTGGATACATATTGAAAGTCCTATAGAATGTAGCTATATTGCTCCTAGTTGGATAGTATATATAGAAGTAAGAGTGAAGTCTTCTTCACTCTTATGAACATCTTTCTTATTTTTAAACTTATTTTATTTTCAAAGACTAGAAGACTAAAGACTCTTAAAATAAGTCATTCTATTTCTAATACTAAACTATCTTTGAATTAATACCTGTTCTTTTCAAGTAAGATAAGAATATATTGAAGATTTTATTATTTGTGATTTATGAACTTAATAATTTAATAAATCATTTATATCAAGTATAATAAAAAATATAATAAATATAAAAAAAATAATTTTTTTAATAAAAATTTTTAAAAATGATATTATAATAAATTAATAATATAAAATTATCCAAATTATTTAATAATAATATCAAGTTTATGTATTAATTTAAATAAAGATTTTTCAAAGATATAAATTTGTACAAACTTTTACAATAAAATTAAGTTTTAACATCAATTACTAATTAAATAAACAAAGATGTAAGATTAAATAAATCATAATTATTTAATTATATTAAATTTAAGAAAAAAATACATAAAGTATTATTAAATATAGAAGTTTTTAATTTATTTAAAAATAAGTTTATAATTGAATACTACTAAAAATATTTTTTTTTTAAAAAATATGCTAATAAAATCACATACATTAATTATATGTATATATATATATATATATATATATATATATATATATATATATATATACATAATTTTTAAAAATTACTTAGTAATTATTTATATTACTAAGATTGCTCGTTTTACTTATTCAAAATTAATCTAATGGGAATAAACCCGTATAAGGGGATTCGAACATGAGGAATGACTAGTTGCTTAAGCGTTCACGTTAAGGTCACACAATCAATTACCTCCTGAATGTATCGTCTCTATTTCCAATATTTGAATACACAAGGAAACTATAATTTTCTCCTTCACCTTATCAGTCTCTTCCTTATAGCAATTCAGTCATACCAATAACTGCTATTTCTACCAATATATTCACCCTCATAATCTCCAATTGTAATACTATGCCTTCACAACTTTTAGTACACAATTACCCTCATTCCAATCACTGGAATTCTTCACACAGAACTGCCATTCACATTACAGTGTTTCACACAAATACAGACTCATTCTCTCTGCTGAACTACAATCAAATTTCAGCATTCAATCTTTCTTCTTCTCAAATAATACCAATCACATTTCCATTCCATAATTCACTTCACAATATTCAAAAACTCTCAATCCTCTTATTCAAAGAAAATAACAAACAAAAGAAAAGAGGTAGCACCAAGCTTACCCCGACTTACAACTATCATAGCAATGGCACCTTAATTAACTTCTACAATTCCTATATACTTTTCCTTGATTCTCCAGATTCTAATCATAATTCTGTAAGTAACCGCTTTTAAGAACTAAATCACTCATCCATCCTCCTGAATTTTCTATTATATGGACTATTAATATATTTTACCAATATCTTTCAAAAACAAATTAATATCTATTCTACAATTATAAATATTTTTTCTTTAAGAAGTAGAAAAAAATTCATATAAATTATACAAATAATAACCAATTATATAGATATTAAAAACATCTAAAACAAAGGTCATACTAGTAGATGTCTTATATGGCTATACTGACTTCTAATAGGTTTTATAGTTTATTTGAAAATTATATTAAATTTATACTCTTATTTATGTTAAAATGTATTAATAATCTAATATTATTAGATCTTTTGGCAATAATTTCATGCTCAAGTAGTTAATTATTTCAAAATTAAAAAATAATTTGAGATTATATAATTTATTTTATAATGTAATTTAGTTTAATTATCTACTTACATTAGATTCTATTGAAGCTATATCATTATTCAAATTATTTGAATAAAATATTAAATTTGAACATCTATCTAAATCAAATGAAACCAATAATATCAGATTGTCTTATTCATTTAGTAATTGTATTAAGCTTTAAAAATTGCTTATTGTAAGCTCAATTCGTGATTTAATGTTACCTAATTTATTTAATATTGATTTTAAGTATGAACATTTGTCTATTTTACTTATAGTTAATGATGCAAATTTACTCAATTTACTGAAAAATAACACCGAGGTTAAAAATCAAGCCTTACACAGTTTAGTTAAAAATACAAGTTTGCCATAACTTCAAATACAATTAGTTTTTTAAAAAGTGACGTAATTCTTCTGGGAGTTTTGAGAATATTTTTTAATCTATTCTGTTTTGGAAATTAATATTAATTAGAAAAAAAAAATATTTTTTATATTTGGTATTGTTATTCAGTTTAAACATCTTAGTGAGTTAAATTTTAACACTATAATAACCTTAAAATAATTTACATATATTTTTGGTGATTTGATTTGGTTAAATGATTTTTTATTATTTTTTATTAATTTTTAATCAAATGCATAAAATCTTGTTTTTTTATATTATTAATTTAAAAATTATGAAATATTTATTAATAACTTTTTAACAATACAATTTAGTTATATAATTTATTTATATCAAATATTTTTTCCAAATAAAATGTTACAAATAAAAAATTCAATGAAAATAAAGTTGGCATTTTAAATACTTTAATAGTTTTTTAAGTACAAATATTCCAATACAATAATTCTAACTATTGAAAAAATTAAATTAAAATATGAAAGTTTAGGGGTATATATTATTTTTAAAAAATTTAATGTATTAGTAATATAAATTTTCATAAATTAATATATATTAATTAAATGATATGAGATTTAAATATATTTAAAATTTTCAACTTGATTTGTACTTAGAGTTATTTATTATTTTTCTATTATTTAAAAATATTATATAAAATAAGTTCTTTCCTTAAATTTGTATAATGATTTTTTAATTTTTTTTTTAATTTTTTTTTTAATTTTTTCGATCAAGATTCATAAATTAAAAATGTCGTTTAGTTTGTTTTAGTAATTAATCATGTATTTTTTAATTTTCTTTATTAGCTTTAATCAATAAATAATAAATTTGTGTCATAAATAAATTCCACATTTTCTATAATTGTTTTCTTCTTTAGACTGTAATAGCACAGTTGTTATTTCAACATATCAATTGGATATAAATTATTACAAAAAATAAATAAATAAATCCAAAAAAATCCATGTTTATAAATTTTTATTTTGTTTTTACGAAAACAAATTAATTCAAATTAAAAATTCAAAGTTTTTAATCTATATTTTTGTTTTTTCCATCTAATATCGTTTAAATAATGTTATATTTTTAAAGCTTAACATTTTAACATCTTAATATTCTAACATATGATTACTGTACTTTGATTAAATGCATATATAACATTCAAACATTAGTTGACATTGTTTTTAAATATCTCCAATAACATGTGGCATTCTTGATACATGGCTTACAACTTATTATAACTATTACATCGCTTTAAGAATTTTTTACAGAGTTACATGCAAATACCAACTAAAATTTTCTAAATCATTGAATTTCATCTGTAACTATTTCTAAATATTGGTATAAATTTTAATTAAATTATTTTATTTAAGATAATGAATGTAGATATTTTAATGTGATATTTTAATTTGATATTTACCAAAAAGAAACTTTAATGTGATATTTACCATAAAGAAATTTGAAGCCAAACAAGCACTTTTGTTGCATAATCTTTAATTTTATAGATGAGAATGTCAACACCTACCACAACTACAGCAAAAATTATATGAGATAATAATAATAATAATAACATAATATAAATTGCAATTCACAAATACATTTTTTTAATTACAAATAATATCCAGTCGTCACTCAATTCCGCCCCCCTACGCTCCCAAACGTGGATAATATCACATTTTGCATACTCGAAATCACAGATCTGAACATCATTCGTAAGTACTCAAATTGCAGAGTCCCCAGAAGAACAAAATGTTGAACCTTCAAGTGGGATTTGTAACTTACAAGTCCGGTAAAGGAATAACACGAACAAGACCAAAGCCTGCTCTGGTTATGCTTATCTTCCATGCCATCACTCACAATTCCTCCACACGCCGCCGCTGCGGCAACAGTCGGCAGACTAGCAACCTGCAATTAGGACGGGGATTCGACAAGCAAGTCCACAACAACCATGAAAGAGCACACTAACTCCCAAAACATGTCAACGATCAATCGACCAGTAAAACGAGCGCAGAGAGAGAGAGCAGCGCTGAAGGAACGCTATGATGAGTGCCGCACTACACCCGTTGCGCGTACCAAGCTGGCCCGTTTTGAAGGCAATCAGCGCGTTGTTGATTGGTGGGCTGCGAACAGACCGGCGCAATCAGTGCCGAGTCAGTGTCGTATTCTCAACACATGGAACCCATCCATCGGTCATAAGATGCCGGAAAATGAGTGTACAGAATCATTCCCAGCAACATGCAATCCAGAGCTTCGTGGCAGGCGCTCCAACATTGTCTCATAAAACAATTCAGGACGTCACAATATGTCTGTACAAAAAAATACCGTCGGATAGATGCTCTACAGACACTGAGGCCCAATCGAAGTGTACAGACTAAGTGCGCCAATCAGACGACCTAGATTTCTATTTGTGTCTTCTCCTTTTTGACTTGGAAGAGTTACATTGTAGAAATGTTGTATTTTTGTCTTTTTTCTTTTTCTGTAGTTATTACGAGGTGGCCCACACATGTGTTGAGTATGCTTCTTAACTGTGAGTTGTGGTGGACTACAATGCTAACAAATTGTATTAGCTTATCCAAATGCTCCTTGTTTTGTTGCTCAATGTATCACCCCTAGTGTCTATCCATGATGGCCTTAGTCATTCATTTCCTATCCCATGTCTTCAGAAATAGTTCTTCCACTTTTTGGTTTCAGTTTTATTCTTTCAAAACATTTAGAAATAACTTCACTTCACGTATTTGATCATTCTTGGTTGTAGCTTTTATATTTGTCCATTTATTTCTAAAAACATGTGTACATGTCTATATTTAATAATGACAACATGTCAAATTAAATATGTATTTCAATTTTCTATTTAAACATACTTTTGAGCAAAGTCCATGTGTATGTGAAACTTTAAGTACTATTTACCGCTTCTCTACCAAGATAGCTTGATGCTTCTGAAATCCTAGCTAAAGACATATACCACATAAGAAAAAATCAATTTTATTTATAATTAGATACATCCAACATTAAGCATGTATTGTTTGATTATACACTTATAAACAATATAAGATTGTTGTATTGCAAATAAAACGTAAATAATAATAATTATATTTGCAATACAACAATCTAATACTGTTTTAATAATATTTGGATTTTGAAACACTGACTTGTTACCATTTAGATTAAGATCTCAAGGATGTAATGAGAGGAATAAATCCAAACTTTTGTGGACTTCTGATTACTCATAACTTGTAAATAATAAACTATCTATATTAAATTTTTTACACATATTTCTTTAAAAAAATTATAAGAAAAAAATCTAGGATATGTATATATTTATATATAAACACAAAAATTTGGAATATCAATAGTTTGCTTGTTTCTTTCAAATTTCAATGTTGATTCTTATTATATATATTGTCAAAAAATTGATGTTATATTTATACCATAAAATAATTTAACTTACGATAATAGTTATTTTATTTTTAAACATGCCAATAATATAAAATACCAATAGGATCCATGTAAAAAAGAAAGGAAAAAAAAAAAACAAACAAACAAACAAACAAACAAACAAACAATTTTTTTTTTTTTTTAAGAGATGTAATATAAATAGGATAATAATTTTTTTTATACTTAAGAAACTCTTTCTTACATTTTTGACAGTTTGGAAACCCATTATTTTTAAATTATATGCAAGATTGTTTTTTTAAAGTATCTTTTAAAAGCCTTACATAACAATCATAATTTTAGATAACTTTTTAATTGCCTAAGATTTATGAAAGAAAGAAATAAACTTAAATTTATGTTAAAAAACAATTATGTTATTGTCATGCCCTTTATATAGAATCAACGTCTAAGGATATATTCTTATCAAGAGAATCATAAGGAATTTCCTACAAATTATTTTATAGTTTCTTTTTATGATAATTTTTTTATAAGAAATTTTAAGATTATTTTTATTGATTTTAAAAATTATATATCTAAAATAGATATGTAATTACATATAAAAATTATTTTTTGTATCAAAGAGTTTTTTTAACAAGTTTTTAAGTCAAAAATTTTTTATTTTTATTTTTAAATAAATAATATAAATATTCTTTTGTTCAATAATGTTAAGGTTCTATTTGTACCTTAATAAACAACAAACTTAACCTAATCAAAAAAAATCTAAGAAACTTTAATTAATTTAGTTATCTAAGATAATTTAATTGAAATTAATACATAATAATTATATATGTCTTATAATAGCAGTACTTAAATACTAAAAAATCTATTTGGAAAAAAAAATGATAAAAAAGAGAATTTTAAAGTAAAAAAAGAAAGATCGAAAAGCGCACTATAAAGTAGATAGTCAATTTGTGCAAATATATTTCTTCAAAATTTCTTTGTATAATATGTATCAAAGACAAAATTACTTTGTGTCTTAGATATCTTAAGAAAATAGAATGTTTATTTTATTTTATGAGATTTATTATAAATTCAAGGATACATACAAAATAATCTCACTCGAATTTGAAATTAGATAAAGATTGTATTTATGGAATTAAAAATAGAAAAAAATCAATTTTATATTAAATAAATATATATTTTTTAAAGCCAATATTTAATCTTAAATAAAAATCCTAAAAATAAGTAGATTGGTGTGATTTGTATATCTAAGTTTTTACTAAACTAAATAATGAAAGGTGATACAAAAAATAAAGTTTGACAATAGTATTATTGTAGTCAAAGTCAAAGATTAATGAACATTTAAGTATAGTTAAGTTGAGTTTTTATTAATTACTACTATAGCATTATAATTTAAAGAAGTAAGTTGTATTAATTTATTTTTATTTTTCAAGTATTATAAAATTTTACTAAAATACTTGAATAACAAGGTTTTATTGGAATTTTATAGAAGTATAATTTTGACACTTATAAGCTCACTTCAATTGTCTAGTAGAATCTATATGAATGGTCGAACTTTAACAATAAATCATAGAGCAATTGCTCAATGATAATATAGAGAATATGAGAGAGTACAAAGAGAAACTAAAAACAGTTATAAGTGCTGAAGATGTATATAATCTAAGGAAGATGAATGTTTTGTGCCCTTATTGTAATGTATTGTATTGATTTGATAAATGTTTAGTTTGGTCACCAATAGAGTCTCTATTATTTGGATAATATTGTCATCAAGAAAAGATTTCTTTACCATCTCTACCTTCTTTGCTTTTACTTTTGAGATGCTTATTTAAAAACTAAAATACAAGGATAAGGAAGTTTTGAAAAAATATCTATCAGCACAATACTACATATCCATTTATGTCCTTAGATGTAAATATTGATCAATTTGTACTTTGAAAAAATGCTCTATGTAGTTTTAGAATAAATAGAAAGTTGTGCCATTTGATAGAAGTATTATTGCTAGAAAAAGGTATTGATCCAACTTATGCATAGCTCTATATCAATGATGCATTATTTGTACAAGATAGAAGAATGAGATGTAATATTGATTTATTGAGCCAAATTATGCTGAAAATTAGAAAAGTTTTTGGAAAAATATAATTTGTTTGTTGGATTATATAGACAAGCATATAAAATACTATCTCAAGCCCAAAATGAAGAAGTAGTGGAAGTAAATCTTATAATTTCTTTTTACTTCATGAATGAAAGTGATACATGCCAATATGATCTTATCACTATTTTTCAAGAGATTGCTATTATATTGCTTGGAGATAGATAGTAGCCTAATGCATTTTATAATATTATTATTTATCTATATAGTAATGGATTATTGGAAAGGATTCATAAAGCTCATCCTACTTATTTGCGTTTCCATTATATATATATATATATATATATATATATATATTTTTTGCATAGAACTTTCACATGCATCCTGATTTAAGGATGCAAAATATAATGATGGATATTATTAAAGAAGGAAAAGATGTTGAATAAGAAGATTGGAGAGGCAATAGTCTTATAAAAATGGATTATTTTACTTATCAATTTTTTTCGAGACCTACTAAGTATTTCATAATTTTGCATAAAAGAAAGCTATAGCAAAATTTTAGGGTTGATGGATAAGCAATAACTGAGCAATTATATTTGTAATATCTATTTTATAATCAAAAAAATATATGTACTAATTTGTACTAAGGTTTGGTAGATATTCTTGTAATTCATCAAAATATTGGGCTTAAAGAAGGAGGATATGAATTAAATAATTTAGAATATAAGATCTTATTATTATCATCAAATATTAAAAATGCAAAAAATATGATGGAAATACTTTAAGATTTTATAGAAATTACAAGGTTTTATAAGTATCTTGATTTTTTTATGATAATGATAGGAAATTTACGATGGTTTAAAATCCAAAATGAACTGCTTTAAGAACAACAAGTAAGTGATTAGCTAAATTGGATTGTTTGTATATTTGAGCTAAAAAAATATATAATTATAGATATATAAAGAAAGGAATTATTTTTGGTCATATTTTTGCACATATTTATATCATTAAGTTTTTTTAAAAAATATCTATCTTATATGTATTTTTTTTTTAATACAAAAAGTAAGATTAGATGCATTAAAGATGTAGATTATATGATTTTTGAAAAATTTCTAGACAAAGATAATAGGTGAGAGATATTTGAAGTTATTCTATAATGCATGGTACATGGTCTGCTTGAAATACAAAATCTTCAAGCATCTTGTATAAAAGACAATTGTTATATAAAATGGTATTTAAATGTGTTTGTAGAAAAAATAATAATAAATATTGATAGATATCTCCAATATCAACAAAAAAATAATAAAAGAATATTTGAAGATTGAAGAATGTTTATTGTCAAGGACATGAACTAAAAGAAGATGCAAAAACCATACAATCTACAAGATTCAAAAAAAAAGTGGAAAAATAAAAATAAAGTAGTATGTATATTAAAAAAATTGGAATGGCTATTGTCAAATGATAAAGAAACTAAAGACTCTTAAATCTAGTCTAAAAGAAATAAATGAGTTGAAAAGAGTGAAGAGGGCTTCACTCTTGTCTCTATATATATTATCTAACTAGGAGCTATGTGGCGATATTCTATAGGACCTCTAATATGTGTTGACTTTATAAGACACATGCCTTAGCTTACAAGGCAAGTTTTCTACATGTAAGCCACATAGTTAGCTCGTTCTTCAAGCTACCAACATATGTGGCATATGGACAACTTATTGATCACATTTCTAATCTAAAAAGTCAATTAAAGACACCTATAAAGTCAAAGTAGCATATGTAAAGCTTTTAAGAAGCTTCTATAGAAGACTTTATGGAATTAATCTATTTTTATCTATTATTATCTAAATCATATAAGTAAATATTGGTTTATATGTATATATCCATGATATTACTCCCCCCTCCCCTTTTCTAGGGACAAGTTCCACAAGGAGCAGTCTTTATATGTTGAAGAAATCCAAGATTCGGCAAATTGTATTTATCATATATTTTGATCTTTATTCTCTTTAAAGATAGTTGATAGGCCCTCTCAACCATCAATAATGTCCCATATCAAAGTGAAAATATTACCTTGTTAGTTGGTCGTTGTTGAAGCCTTCGTGACTTTCTTCAAATAAAACATTTGAAACACCATCAGGAGTTGTTAATACCTCTAATAAAATCATCAAATATTGTGAGTCTCTTCCAAGGTTGTGATACCAAATACATTGTATCTTACCATCTATTTGAGGAAGGACATGTTGTTCTTGAGGATCTTCATCTTGATTTCATTGTCTTGAAGGTTGTGACAATCACAATGTCTCATTATTCTTCATTTTGATTTAGATAGATGTCTTTGACGAAAAGCCTCCACTGCATTTGTTGCATTTGTAAGATTGTTTATTAGCTCATATGTGCATTCACTAATATCATATCCGTGCTAATAGATAAGATATTTTAATTTATTTTTGCACTGCCTTGAGTCTAGAACTTCTTCTACTTCAAACTCTTCATTATTGTCTATTTCTATAGAAGTAGATAGAGCTTGTTTCTTCTTGCAATGTTCATAGTCTTGTATGATTCAAGAAGAGATATGTGAAAGAGAGTATAGATCTTCACTGCTTCCGATAGATGTAATTGATAAGCAACTGGATTGATTTGTCTACAAATAAAAAAAGGTCCAAGCTTGCAATAGTCCAATCTATCACAAAGATAAGTAGTCTTGATATTACAATGAAAGAACCATACCTTCTCACCTATATTGAATTGTAGTTGTTTCTTTTGATAGGTATGCACTTGATCTTTTGTCATTCTTGAACTTCCTTTAATTATACCTTCATTGTTGCATGTAGTTCTAACAAATAATTTACCAAACCTTCTATTGCAAGATTATCAATATTTAAAAAGACAAAAGCATCAAGTCATGGATGGTAACCATAATTCACGAAGAAAGGTATTTGTTACTTAGAAGAATGCATCATATTATTATTAACAAACTCTGCCAATGGCAAGAGGGTTATCTAATCATATTGTTGATAATTGATAATATACCTTAAGTATCACTCAAAAACTTAGTTAACGTTGTCGTAATATGTGGCATTTGGCTTGAAAATGTACCAAATACTTGACTGTGGAAGACAAAAGGAAAATTCCAATAATAAATTCTAACTACTCTAATAGATTTTTAAACAAATTATAATTAAAGATTAGCAAGTATAATTCAAACATCAATCAAATTCAATCAAAATTTCAAAGGAATTATATAAGTAATACAAAATATGCTTAAAGACCTTTTAAAGAAATCATAAGAAAATAACATAGAAATTCAAAAATATACTAAAATAGAAATCTATTAGGGACATAGTCCTTAGAACCTTCTAGAGATAAGTTTCTAGAACCTTCTAGAAACAAGTCTCTGAAACCTTCTAGAAGCTTCTTAGTTGATGGAAGTTGTTTGAGAAGCTTCCTCAATAGGAGTATATATTGGAATCAAGGCTGAAGAGTTCTTCAATCTCGACAATACATTTCTTGGAGCTCTAGCTCACCTCTCTGGTGTTTTTTTTGTATTCATCTGATTAATCTAGTTCTTGCTAGTTCTTCTTGAATTTCTTGTTAGATCTCAAGCTTATATTTCTATATCCATGACAATTTATCGAGACTGAACTCACCTCAGATATCAGAGCTAGTTTCTTCCTCGTTAGAATGTAGACTATCCCTTTGCTTGAAGGTGTACTAGAGTTTTCAAGGTTGTGGATTACCCTCCTCTAAACTGATACTTCTTTTGTTACAATATTGGAGTCTTATTCTTCTTGGAGAGAGTGGATTATCCCTTTTTTTGAAGCTCTTAAGGTGTTTCAGAGGTTGCAGAGTACCCTCCTCTAAACCAATATTGTCTTCTTGTAGAGTCAATTCTGTCCTTCTCTTAGAATGGCCAGAGGCCAAGACATTAGTATGACGGAAAGTTCAGAGTTCAAGTTGGATGCTATCATGAATGTCCTCGCTACATTATCACAAAGAACTGCAGAAATTGAAGGAGTCGTGGCAAGGCTTTATAATGATGGGGCATCTGGGATGGCACAATCTAGGTTGCACCAGCCTCAAACTTCTGCACTTGGAGAAACAACTTTGCCTCAGGTTCGACAAGCACCGCTGGTTCTACAACATAAGAAGCCCCGAGTTAGCCTTTCAGACAAGTTTGATGATTCACGTTCCAAGTTTCGAGGATTCATCAATCAAATCAGATTGATAATAGTTTTATAGCCCGAGCGCTATCCAACGGAGGAGTCACGTATTAGGCTTGTTGGAACCTTACTTACACGGCAAGCTCTATCATGGTTTGCTCCTTTGTTTGAGAAATGATCATCCATACTAAACAACTTTGAAACCATTTTGGAGGCGTTTGCAAAAGCATTTGGTGAATATGACAAGGTTCGATGGGCTACAACAAAGATTCAGTCACTACGACAAGGGATGCGCTCTACATCAGTCTATGCATCGGATTTCAGGCAATTAGCATGCGACATCAATTGGGACGAAGAAGCATTGATGAGTCAATTCTATCAAGATTTAAGAGAAAATATGAAGGATTTGCTGTTAATTCTTCTTGATCCGCGAATGCTCAATGAAGCTATTAGCCAAGCTGTGAAGTACGACAACCGTCTATTCCAACGTCTTTAAGACCAACGCTTAAGACAACATACGGTTTGTCAGGTCCCAACTATGTCAGTAAGCAGCGTGAATTCACATTCAGAGGTAGAAGACATGCAAATTGATGTGGTACGTGTCAAATCCCTTACTCTAGAAGAAAAAAAGTGGCATATGGAGGAAAGTCTATTCTTATATTGCGGTGAAGAAGGCTACAAAGTTGAAAACTGTCCCAAGAAGCAAAATCAATGTACTGTCAGGACCAGAGGCACGTTTGTTCAGGAAAACGAGGATGCCCAGCCACAAAAGGAATCGTGCGGCTGAACAGTGAAATATCGCAACAACAACCAGGTTCCTTTCTTTTTGCTCAAGCTTCCTTTGTTTTATAATTTTTTTATTTATTGGCCCTCAGAAACTGAGAACCTTGGCATTATTAGATTCAAGAGCATCTACTTATTCCTTAGATGAAGAATTTGCAAAGCGTCATAAGATCCCTTTAGTACAAAAATCCAAACTTGTTCACGTTGAGGTCATAGATGGGCGACCTTTATTGTCTGGTAGTGTCACCCATGAATCAAAACCTATAGAAGTGACGTTTAAGGGCCATAGTAGTCATATTATTTTTAATATTATTAGAACCCCATCAAACCCTATTATTCATTGGAGCAAGAGCGTTTGTAAGATCGTCCAAGGAAGGCACACCGTTTGTCATTTATGTGGCTCCAACTACCGGGGAGAAGATCTCAACAACAAGTATACCAGAGCAATATAAGGATTTTAAAGACGTGTTTCAAAAGAAGAATGCCGACATGCTACCAAAACACCGACCATATGATTGTGCCATAGACTTGTAGGAAGGAGCACAACCGCCTTTTGGCCCAATCTACAATCTATCGCAGACGGAATTGGCGGAGTTGCAGAAGTACATTGACAAGAATCTAACCAAGAACTTCATCCGTCATTCAAAATCGTCAATTGGGGCACCCATCTTATTTGTGAAGAAGAAAGATGGCTCATTGCAGATGTGCGTGGACTATCGAGGCCTCAACAAGGTAACAAAGAAGAATCATTATCCATTACCCTTGATTTTTGATCTCTTAGAATAACTTGGACGTATAAGGATCTTTACAAAAATTGATCTAAGGGGAGCTTACAACCTCATATGAATCAAAAAAGAAGATGAGTAGAAGACAGTGTTCCATACAAGGTATGGCCATTTTGAGTATAATGTCATGCCCTTTGGTCTTACCAATGCTTCAGCGGTCTTTCAACATATGATGAATGACATTTTTTGGGAGCACCTTGACGATTTTGTTATCATCTACTTGGATCATATTATGATATTCTCCAAAAACGAGGAAAAATATGAAAAGCATGTTCGGTTGGTCTTGGAAAAACTACACGAGCGAGGATTATATGTCGAGTTGGAGAAGTGTTTATTTCACCAAATAGAGATGGAGTTTTTGGAGTTTGTTGCGACTACGGAAGGCTTGAAGATGGAGCCCAAGAAGATGGAAGCAATCGTGTCCTGGGAGTTTTCAAAGACGGTTAGAGACGTACAATGCTTTCTTGGTTTTGCTAACTTCTATCGGATCTTCATCAAGAATTACTCTCAAGTTGTTGCTCCTCTCACTCGGTTGACATGCAAGGATAAGCTGGAATGAGGACCTCTAGTGGAGAAGGCGTTTCAAGACCTGAAAACGGCATTTACTATGGCTCCAATCTTGGTACATCCAAACTTTACAAAGGCCTTCTATTTAGAAATTGATGCTTTGGATTCTGCTTTGGGAGCTGTACTTTCATAAATGGGAGAAGACAAGAAGCTCCATCCTGTTGTATTCTATTCTCGAAATTTCTTTGCTGCTGAAATCAATTATGAAATCCACGATAAAGAACTTCTTGCTATAGTGGATTCTTTCCAAGAATGGCATCACTTTCTTGAAGGAGCTGTACAGCCAGTGAACGTATACATGGATCCCAAGAATTTGGAGTATTTCATGTTGGCTCAAGTTTTAAATCGACGTCAAACTCGGTGGAGTATGTTGCTATCTAGATTCGATTTTGTTATCACTTATCGACTTACAAAGCATCAAAGACTATCCGATGCCTTATCGAAGAGATCGTATCTTGTACCAAAGGCTGGAGAAGTAGCATTTGATTAACAATGTATGACATTGTTGAAGCCAGAGTAATTTCAGCTGTGCGCTACTATTGTGCCAATTGATGCTGACTTCCTAAACCAGGTATGTGCCATGACCATTGAAGATTCAGTAGCCATTGATATCAAGCAGCGTGCCAATGACGACAAATTCAAGGTGGAGGGAGATCTTTTATACTTTGAAGAGTGGTTGTATATTCCAAAAGGACCAGCACGACTCCAAATTCTTCAATTTTGCCACGATTTTTCCGTTGCAGGATATTTTGGATTCAACAAGACCTTGGAGCTTGTTTCTCGAGATTTTTGGTGGCTCCAAATGTGAAAGGATGTGAAAGTTTTTGTCCTCTCCTGCGATATTTATTCAAGATCCAAGAATCCTCGACATTGCCCTAATGGACTTCTACAGCCATTGTTGATTCCACGTCGACCATGGTCTTCAGTTTCTATGGACTTCATCACGGATTTGCTATCATCGAACTCATTTGACAGCATCTTTTTCGTGGTAGATCGGCTTGCTAAGATGGCACACTTTGTCCCTTGCAAGAAGACATTGTCCAGTGAAGTCACAGCAAGGCTCTTTCTTGATAATGTGTATTGATATCATGGACTACCAGATGATATCGTATCAGATCGAGGAACCTAGTTTGTATCAAAGTTTTGGAAATCTCTCTTTGAAATACTGAAGGTGGATATCAAGCTTTCTTTGGCTTTTCATCCTTAAACTGACAGCTAAACGAAACGGGTGAACTAAGTCTTGGAACAATACTTACAATGCAGCATCAACTATGAGCAAGACGATTGGACCACATATGTGCCACTAGTCGAGTTTGCATATAACAACACCCTCCATGCGTCGACTCAATACACACCATTCTTTTCTAACTATGGGTATCATCCAAAGCTTGATTTATTGAGTCCATCAACAAATAACAATCCAACAGCTGAAAGATTTGTGAAGCAACTATCAAAGCTTCAAAGTACGTTGAAGCTTCAATTACAATCCGCTCAAGAATCCTACAAGGTGTCTCTAGATAGATTTCGGAATTGAGCACCTCCTTTCAAAATTGGAGAAAAAACATGGCTTTTTCGATGGAATATCAAGACCAAGCGACCATGTGATAAGTTAGACTATCGAAGATTGGGACCATTTATCATCCAGAAGCAAATCAATCCAGTGGCGTACCGTCTCGAATTACCGGCTTCTATGAAGGTACATCCAGTTTTTCATGTTTCTTTGTTGGAGCCTTATCGAGAGTCGTCTTTTCGTGGAAGAGTGCAATATTCGCCACCTAGTATTGAGATCGAGAATCATAAGGAATACGAGGTCAAAAAGGTGTTGGATTCACAGCAAAGGTGTGGCAAGTTGGAGTATCTTGTTCATTGATGCGGCTACGACATTAATGAGCAAACGTGGAAGCCAGTTGAAAATCTTACTAATAAGCCATAAAAGATACAGGAGTTTCATCAACAACATCTTTATAAACCTAAGCCGGTTCGACGATAGCTTCTTTCTGAAGCTTGCTCATCCAAGAATATAAGAAAGGAGGAGAGCACCACCAAAACTCATAGTTTATGTAGTTATTTTCTCCAAGATAAAGTAGAATTTTTTCAGTAGCCATAGTTTGGTCTTCTGATATGGATAGCCAAGAGATAGATACTATGCTAGTCAGATTATCTCAATCGACTAGCTCACGAAGGCGACCCTAAGATAGAGAATCGCCTACACTATGACGACAACGGAGGATACCGAGTAACCAATCACTGGTGATTGTATTGGAGATCGAGCTTGCTTGCGATGGTCAGCCAGAAGGCATGTTTGTAGGATAATTTTACAATGAGGACACGAAAGTTCATGCTTGGTCAGAAGTCAAAGGCATGGGCCACTACCATTGGCTTTAAGGGCCGATGAACCACTTGCCTCGTGAACAACAGTTGGAGTTCATAGCACACATTATGTGACAGATTTTTATTTTCTTACGTTGGTACTGATAAACAATAATATTGCTTCTTAGAGACCTCGAAGCTAAACGAGGGGGTGATGTTAGGGACATAGTCCTTAGAACCTTCTAGAAAGAAGTTTCTAGAACCTTCTAGAAGCAAGTCTCTAGAACCTTCTAGAAGCCTCCTAATTGATGGAAGTTGTTTGAGAAGATTCCTAAATAGGAGTATATATTGGAATCGAGGCTGAAGAGTTCTTCAGTTTTTGAAGAAGATCGAACTCACCAAAAAGAAGATCGACCCTAATATTTGCTCAAGTATAGGCAACTTCCTTCTTCAATCTAAATGTTGAATTTTTAGCATCAATATCTCCTAATCTAATTATTTCATTGGTTTGAAATTTCTCATATACGTAGAATAATAAGTCTATTATCCACATACATAATTTTCACTCCAATCAAATTGATAGATTGCAAGAAATCTTAGAAACCCTCACTAGACCTAAAACTCTATTTTTTGAGACCCTGACATACTTAAATCTCAATAATCCTTGATCCAACCCTTCGATCAAGCTCAAACTCATAGCATATATTGAATACATATATATCCACAAATCTTCAAAATTTTACTTGCAAATCTATTGCCAAACTTATGAAATTCTCCAAAAAATTATCACCTACTTTATTTTATAAATCTAGAGTCATCTAAAATAAACTCTAACTTTACAAAGCTCTTACAAAGTCAATATACACCCAAATCACCTCAAATCAATACTCAAAGAAAACATATTGAGTCAAATCCTAGATCCTACTCTCTAATCTTCAAAAGAATTCCAAAATTATCGTTGAAGCCTAGTTTTGTGCCTCAGGGTCTGATTTTGATCTTGGTTCATAACCGGCCCTCTCTGGATATCAATATCTATTTTTTCTAGATAAGTTTTGCTGAAAACTATTCCTAACTTCTTTCCAAAGGTATGTATATTGTTTATTTTTCTAATCTACCTTATTTTTTTCTATTTGTGGTCCTACAAAGTGAATAGAAGCCTATTTTGTAAATAGATAGTATTAGCCTCTTTAATTTTTCTATCCCTTCATTATTATCTATTTTTCTAAGATAATTTTTTACAATATATTTGAAATAAGATCTTCAAAAATATAATATTTTCTTCACACTTTCACCTATTAGTTATTTCACATCATGACAATGCGCTTTCTCTGTTTATTAATTTGAGGATAAAAGACCAAAGAAAGCTTTATATGCACCTTTAAATTCTTAAAAAAGATTCTCCAAAATCTTAATACAAATTGGATCCCCCTATCTAATATAATATCTTTTGGAAATTCAAAATATCTATAGATATTATCAAGAAAAAGCTTGGTAATTTTTTTTTATCTATAATAGATTTTGTAAATGGTAAAAAATGTGCCATTTTGATTAAATGATCTACTATTACAAATATAGAATCACATGATCTTAAGACTAGAAGATCTATAATAAAATCCATAGAAATAAAAAACCATGGTTGTTCTACAATAGGTAATGGTTGAAGAAGTCCATAAGGTCAATATCGAGGAGTTTTTGACCTTGAACAAATGTCATACGATTGGACAAAGTCTTTTATAACCTTCCACATTTGTGACCATCAAAAATTTCTAGATATTAGCTCTAGAGTCTTGTTGTATCCAACATGTCTTGCTACTAGAAAGTCATGATGTGCTTCAAGAATATATAAACATGCTTCTTCTTCTGGCATATATATACATCCTTCAAATTAAAGTAGGTTGTTCTTGAACTCAAACTTAGAAGTATCACGAGACTTAAAAGTAATATTTTTGATATCATAAATAAGAAGATCAGAGGACATATTTGATTAAATTTGTTTGCAGAAGTTGAATCAACAATCAATGTTGATTTCATTACTCCAAGATGAAATTATTTTGGCTTCAATAAAATAATTCTTTATTAATCAAAAGATATATGTTCTTCTTTAAGTACAAGATAAGAATATCTAAAAATGGCATCAGGCAAAACTTATTATTTTTCTAATCGATAAGTAATATTGAATTCAAATCTTTATAAAGACATGCTCTGATAAGCTTGGCAACAATTCAAAATACAGGGTGACATGATATACTTGAGGTTCTTATGATCCATATACATAGTGAGTGGATTAGAAGTACTTTTTAGATAATGATGCTATTCTTAGAAAGAATCCATAATTATAAGAAGTTCTTTGATGTAGATATCATAATTAATCTTGGTTATTGAAATTTTCTTGGAATAAAAAGCTATTAAATGAAGTTTATGATTTATTCCTATATGTGATAATATAGCATTCAAAGCAAAGTCCGATGCATTTGTTTCCATAAAGAATGCCTCAGAGAAGTCAATGTGATACAAGATTGGTGCAAAAACAAAAGTTGTCTTTAAAGCTTCAAATACTGATTCTACTTCTTGATTCTATTGAAGTTTGTCTATACAAGTCAAATGTATAAGTGGAGCTGCAATTCAAGAGAAGTCTTTGATGAAGATTCAATAGTAATTAGCAAATATCAAAAAATATTGAACATCTCAAACCATTTTTGAGATCTTTCAATCCATAATCATTTTAACTTTCTTAGGATCCATTCTAAGTTGATGGTTTGAAATGATGTAACCTAAAAAGTTAATTTGAGCAGTGTAGAATACACAATTTTCTATCTTGGCATAAAATTCCACATCTCTTAATTTTTGAAAAACATAAATAACATGAAATTCATATTCTTTTATATTCTTAGAATAGATCAAGATGTCATTTAGATAACAGATAACAAAATCGTCCAAAAATTCTCAAAAAACATCATTCATAAGATGTTGAAAAGCTATTGGTGTATTTATAAGTCCAATAGGCATGACATTATATTCAAATGTCTATACTTGATTCAAAATGCAATCTTCTGTCATGGACATATGCATGTAAGCCAATAATTACATGTATAAATAGGTAAAATTAACTAAAAGTAAGTAAAAATAAGTTAATTCTATAATATTTGATATAGAAGCTTCCTAAAAGCTTTATAGATGCTGCTTTGACTTTATAGGTATCTTTAATTGACTTTTTGGATTAGAAAAGTGGTCAACAAGTTGGCCATGTACAACACATATTGTTAACTTGAAGACCAAGCTAATTATGTAGCCCACACATAAAAAAACTTACCTTATAAGTCAAGGCATGTGTCCTACAAAGTCAACACATATAGGAGGTCCTATGGAACATTGCCATGTAGTCCCTAGTTAAATAATATATATAAAGACAAGAGTGAAGCCTTCTTCACTCTTCTCAATTTTTTTCTTACTTCTAGTCTAGTTTCAAGGGTTTCTAGTTTTCTTATCTTTTGGCAATAGCCATTTCAGTTTCTTTCTTAATATACATATTTACTTATTTCTATTTTGTCATCTTTCTTTGAGAGAAGTCTCACTTATTTATTTGTCATTATCAAGTTCTTATTTTTGATAGATTGACAAGAGTACACTTATAATATCAAAGCTTTATCTAATCTTAATTAAGAGTGGATTACTCTTTTCTCTTGATAAGACATAAGTGTATTAGAAGTTACAGATTACCCTCTTCTAAATTGATATTGTCCTTATTATTTTCTTTGTTCTCAAGTCCTCTCTTCTATTTGTCTTCAATTATATTAGACATCTTTTTTTTTAAGTGTTATCATGGCAGAACTTGCTGAAATGAAGAGTGCAATGGTACAAATGCAAGAGCAATTGAAGAAGTTAATACTTGCGATGCATCAATTCAATTTACCACCATAAGGAGCAACATGATTGTTAGGAAGTAAAGATATAGAAATGATTTGAGCTACTTCAACATCTACACCAAATCATGTCCCTTCTCTTATGATGGAGCGTCCTTCCAATGTTAGAGAACCTAGAATTGTCCTACCCAAAAAGTTTGATGACACTAGATCAAAATTTAGAAGATTTATCAATCAAGTACAACATGTGACTGAACTTCAACTCGAAAGCTATCCAACTCTAGGATTGCAAGTTAGATTCATTGGTACTCTTCTTTCAGATTCAGTATTATCATGTTTTTATCTTTTTTTCAATGACAAGATCTAATATTGGATAATCTAGAGGATTTTTTAGCAAAGTTTCGATCCATGTATAGAAAATATGATGTAATTTGTGTTGCAACTAATAAGATCCATATTTTTCGAGAAGGCAATTGATTACTAACGTTGTCGTGTTGTAACACGAGTATACAGTGAAAATAAAAAGAAAGGGGAATTTTATTAATATTCAGTTACCTCGAATATTGGGAGCAACGACCAACTCCTGTACAAATACTGAGTGGCCAGGTTCAGTCACCCCGTTACAGTCAGCCGGGGCATACTAAAATGCTCCATTCAATTCCAATAACGGGAGTCAGTAAGAAGAGAAGGGCCAATTCACACGACGGGTTTGAAGAGCCAATTGGATCCAATTTCGAGAATCCAATCCAGGTCCTCTTATACAATATGAGACCTGAATTGGTCGGTCAACCCAATGCAGTCTAATTACGGGAAATCCAGGTCTTACTACGGGTCTTAGCCAATCTGACGCGAGGACCAATTTGACCCAATTACGGAAACATCCAGGTTACTACTGGACTCTTATCCAATATGAGACCTGAATTGGTTGGGCGACTCAATGTGGTCCCGATTACGGGGTTCGATTCTGTTTCGGGCTGTCTTGTTCTTTATGCCGTTTCAGGGAACGTTGTTTTCGGTAAATGGATTTCTTAAAGGTAAAAACGGAGGAGAAAGCTCTGACGGTGAGAGCCAATTTTGGATCCAAGCTTGACGGTGGGAGCCAATTCCGGATCTAAGACGGAAGATTGAAGAAATTCAGAGGATAAGATTAGGGGGGATATAGTTTTGAAGGGGGGGTTTTTTTTTTTTTTTTTTTTCTCAAGGAATCGGGGGGAGCTAGTTTTCAAGCATTTGCAAGGTTACTAGTTCGGTTTTCATTGGAGGTTTTTGAAGATCAAGGAGGGATTAGAGAGAGGAGCTTCATGCTTTGGGTCGGGGAAGGAAAGACATAGAATTTGGATTTTTCTTCTTCGTAGAGTTTTGGGAAGACTGAGGCAATCGCTGCTGAAGTCAGTATTGTAATGGTGAATCCGGATTTTTAATGAAGTGGGTTTGAATACTCTTGACTGTTTTGTGAAATCGAGTTACGTCTGTGATTGAAGGATTAAAAGGGCGTCTATAGGATTGAGTATGCACATAGATCCGTCTATTGCTAGTTTGTTTCAAGCCTTCTCATTGTCAATGTAGCAACAGCAAAGCAATGATCGAAAGGAAGCTTTGGCAACCAAAGCATTACAAGCAGTGGTCAATTAAATTGATCAATTTGATGGGAGGAATATTTCAAGGTATTTAAGATGTTATGTTCGTGAAATGGAATTAAATCGAGTTTCTGAGAAGAAAATGGTTGCACTATTTGGACTTGCCACGATACCGGAGATAAGGGACCACATTACATCGATTACTGATCATTGTGGGAATTCATGGGAGGATTTTTCACATGCATTGAAAGACGAATATTTCTTGGAAGCTGCTGATCGCGTTACTAAGAAGCTGTTTCTGGGATGGATTGAACGGCCCAATAAGAATTTGCAAGCAACAGAGCTACTAAGGGAATTTGAGAGGCAGTACTCTCAATTATCGAAGGTAGAAAAATTGACATTAGAGCCGAACAAAGTTGATCTATTTCTTCAAGCTGCTGATGGAGAATTGCAAGAGAAATTAGAACCCCTTCTTGAAGACAAAGAAGAAGATGAAGGATTGACAACGAAGTGGAAGAACGTTGAAGATGCGGTGGGGTTGCTTACAAAAAAAGAAAGGAGGAAGGATAGGAGCAATATTCCGAAAACAGTACAAGCACCCAAAGCTCCAGTATGTACAACACCACCAACAATGCCTACAGTTCAACCTTCGACATCCTTGTCAAAGAAAGCAGATATAGGTATGGAAGAAATTATACGAGGAATGCGAGATCTTCAAATCAAATTGGCAAGACTTGAAGAGAATACTTCTATAAACAATTCGAAGAATGTTTCAAAACAAGGATTCGTACAAAGATGCATTTGGTGTGATGATGCTTCACATACTAGAAAAGATTGCAATGAATTTAATAATATGATACGGCAGGGAATTATTTGCTGGAAAGATGGGAAGATAGCATTGAAAAATAGAGAGGATCTTCTTCAAACCAATTTTGGCAAGGGAGGAATGAAAGCATTGGTTCAAGATTACTTAAAAGAGCATGAAACAGTAGCACGAGAAAGTACAAGTTATGGTGCTAGAGTAGATGATGAAATTGGTGGAAGTACGGAAACTAGTGAGTTTTGGGCTTCTGCCATTTCTACAATGCAAGAAGGGAAATTACTTCGAGAAGCGCTAATGAGAACTGCAGCTACAATACGAGGTAGAACAGGTTGGGAGGATCCTGTTGAGTCTCTTTCAGTTCATGCATATATTGCTAAGAGCCAACATGAAGCTTTGATGGAAGAAAAAAGATGAGGAAATTTTGATGATACTAGAGAAGGAAATTCTTTTAAGAGGCAAACTCAAGGAGACAAGGTTCGGGAGGCAGCTTCACAAGAATTACCTGTAAAGGATACCTCAGCATCATTGGGAGAAAAAACAACGGAGACAAAAGATAAAGGCAAATCAATTGCTTATAAGCTACTTTCTGACATTGAAGCGGCAACAAATTTGAAAGGGGTGTTAGAAGAACGTATATTAAACGCTAAGGTGGAATTCACATTGAAAGAAGTCTTGGGAATTACAAAGAAGGAGTTTCATGATGTTATCATTGACAGCATTAAGGAAAAGAGGCAATTAATGAGCGAAACTGGAATGAGTCATGCTATTGATGCAAGAATATGTAGAGATGAAGAAGAGATTGATATTGGTTACAAGCAACTAACAAATGAAATGAATGGATATAATCAGCGAGTACGTTTCGAAGATTCTAGTGACAAGGAAATGGAAACTTTGAGCCATTATACTCGAAAGCATTGGGCAAGGGCAACTACTGAGGTATTGGTGAAGGTAGGAGATATAGAAGAACCAATAGTTGCTTTGGTCGACCATAGTTCTGAAATAAATCTCATGTCTAAAGATCTTTATAAGAAGCAAAAATGGCCAAATGATATGGAACATGGATGGGTAATACGAGCAGCTAATAACACATGGGGCGAATTATATGAAGCTTGTCCAGATGTCAAAATTCGGATTGGAGATGTTGCGACGGAGCAACATTTCTTCGTTCAAGATACAACGTCTTATCCGTTGATTTTAGAACAACCTTAAATCACGGCAACACGGATGGAAACAAAAGTACTTGACGATGGTTTTGCTTATGCAAGGGTACGGAGCGAAGATGGGAGGAAAGCTGTACAATTTCTAACAGTACCTCCTAACCATGAACGGAATCAAGATAGGTTGAGGGAGAAACCATTGCCAAAGATTGTTGAAGGATTTAAGGATTTTGGGGAGGTACCACTGTAAAGCGAGATTATGGAGGTACAAAAGAGGAAGTACTGTCGCGAGATGAAGGTGCCTTTGATGCGAGTTTTATTGGTATATTGGAGAATGGAAATATTATGTATAAGAAAGTTGATGATTTTAAAAGAAAAGAAAGAGAAAGATTATATAATATTGAAGGACAATTACGCAAAATAGGTGCATTGCAAGATGATGAGAGGATTTTGGGTGTTTATGAAGAAAATGGACTGGAAGATTCATTGGAATTGATTACATCTATTGGGTTAGGGGATAATGATAAGATTGTTGATATTCATTCGAGAGAGGTTTATACCATGCTTGAATCTTTTCAAGCACCAGAAGTCACAGTAGAGACGAGATATAAAACGGCAGATAAGAAGGTAAAGCCTGTTGCCGGACCATTACCAGAGGATTCTAAAGAACAAATGGGAGAAGCATCAAAAGAAGCAAGTTTAAGAGATCCAATGAGTATTGGACATCAGTTTACTGAAGAGACTTTTGAAGAATTGAAGATTAGTTCTGATAGTTCTTTATTCCCGGAGGAAATTACTTACTTCAAAAAGATGTTGACTAAACAAGATAGATCGTTTGCCTTCGAATCTCATGAAATTGGGTGTGTGGATCCAAATATTATAACACCTATGGTTATCTTCACTGTATCGCATGTACCTTGGAATCTAAGACCGATTCCAGTACTGAGGGCACATTTACCTAAATTAGTGGAACTATTGAAAGAAAAGATAAAGATGAAAATATTGGAACCTTCATTTGCGCCGTATTCTAGTCGATGGTTTACGGTACCTAAGAAGAATGGATCACTACGGTTTATTCAAGATATGCAGCCGATGAATGCTCTAACTGTCAGGAATGCAGGAATTGGACCTATTGTGGATGAATTTGCTGAGGCGTTTGCTGGAAGGGCGATCTATTCAATGGGTGATTTGTATTCAGGTTATGATCAATTTCAACTTGCCTAAGGAAGTAGAGATATGACAACGATGAGGACACCGCTTGGATTGGTTAGAATGTGCATTCTTCCTCAAGGCGCGACCAACTCAGTTGCGCATATGATGAATGGGATGAATAAGGTATTGAGAGATTTTATTCTGAAAAAGACTATGCCTTTTCTGGATGATATTCCTATAAAAGGGTGCAGAGAAGGAGACAAGGATGAAACTTTAGATACGATGGGGTGTCGCAGATATGTTGTTGATCATATACAAGATTGTGAAAAGATTTTAACTCGGCTTAGAGAAGTTCATCTTACATTATCGGATATGAAGTCCGTATTTGGAGTACGAGAGGTTGTAATTGTTGGACATTTATGTGGATCTTATGGAAGAAAACCAGATCCGACTAAAGTTGATGCAATTGGAAGGATGAAAGAAGATTGTGATTCTTTAACAGAGGTTCGCAGGTTTTTGGGTGCATGTGTATTTTATCGAATCTGGATCCCTCATTTTGCTCACATAGCAGATCCATTTATACGAACTGTTATGCAAGGGTTACTGATTTAAATGGGAAGAAAGGTATATTCAGGCAATGCAAAGATTAAAAAAATTATTGATGTCACCTCCAATATTGAGGAAGGTTGATTATAAGTGCAATAGATCAGTGATTCTTACTATGGACGCTAGTCCAATTGCCGTTGGATGGACTGTGGGTCAAGATGATTTAAATGGGAGTAGATTTGCAGTTCGATTTGGGGCTAAAGTTTTAAGTATTCGTCAGCGTACATATTCGCAAGTCAAAAGAGAACTTTGGGGAGTCGTTTCGGCTATGAAAGCTGAAAAGGACTATTTGATTGGGGCAGTAGTAGTAATTGAAACAGATTGCTTGCCATTGCTTGGAATGATTATTAACTGTTCAACGCCAGATATTGCAATGTTGAGATGGATTGCTTATATTAAGTCACTAAATCCAGAATTTAAGCATATCACTGGAAAGGACAATTTAGTAGCAGACATGCTATCTCGAGCAAGATACGAGAGGGAGGACGAAATGGTTGAAGATATTGATGATGTCGGATTGAAATTCTATTCAATATCAAATCTCAACAAAGAAGACAAGCTATTTCTTGAAGAATCTTATGGAGGAGAATTATTGGATATTGGTCATTATTTGAATACCTTGACTAAGCAGGGAAATTGGTCTACAGAAAAATTCAAACAAATAAGAAAAAAAAGCATATGGATTTTTACTTCGAGATGGATTCTTATGGAAGAGACCGAAGAAAGGAATTGGGATGCCACAACGAGTGATAGGCAAAAGGGAAGAAAAACTAAAATTATTAAAGGAATTTCATGATAGTTTATGGGCAGGGCATAGAGGAATCTGGGCTACTTTTGCTAAACTCAAGGAATGATATTGGTGGAAAAATATGTATCGAGATGTGCTCTCATTTGTAGAGTCATGTGAAATCTGTCAATCGTATTCTAATATCCGACATCGAGATGGTCTTCATCCTACGTATCCTCTGGCTATTCATTTTAAATGGGTTGTTGATTTGGTTATTATGCCGGTCGGATTATGGCAGATGAGATATTTGGTTTTAGCTCGTGAAGATTTATCAAATCAAGTAGAAGGAAGAGCATTGAGGACAAAATCTACAGAGGGGATTTGTAGGTTTTTGCTTGAAGATGTCATTTGCTGTTACGGGTGCGTAGGAAAAATCACTGCAGATTGTGGAGAATTAAATGCACAAGAAGCTCGTAAGTTCTTTGAAAGATGTGGAGTTAAACTATCACTGACTACGGCTTTTGTCATTTGCATTATGGGCTGATCGAACAACACATAGCTCGGTGACAGGATATATGCCAGTAGAACTTATGACAGGTCAAAAACCAATTATGTCGATTGAAGAAAAGGTACTTACTTGGAGTATGCTACCATGGGAAGATAGATTGACAAGAGAAGAACTTCTGGCTATTAGGATTCGATAATTGGAGCAAAGAACGGAAGATGTCCAGATAGCATTGGGAAGGTTAAAAAGAGCAAGGTTACAAAACAAGGTGCGATTCGATAAGCAACATCGATTGAGACCAAAAGCAATCGAGGAAGGTGACTGGATACTTGTTTATGACAATAGTCTGGATAATCAACATAGTACTTTGTGGAAATTCTCAAAACGTTGGTTTGGACCATATGTGGTAACAACTGTTCATGATAATGCGACTTACTCATTATGGGAGTTAGATGGTACAAAATTGAAAATACCAATTGCAGGGAAGCGAGTAAAAATATTTAAACGAAGACATGCAGAGATGAATATGGAAGACCTTAATGAAGGTATAGAGATTCTGCAGCAAGAAGATGAAAGTGATTTGGATAATGAAGGTGACGAAGACGAACTGGACAAAGACGTAGAGGATATATTCTGAAGCAAACAGCAATTGGGTAAATTGGTGCATACCGGAGGATGCACAGGTTCAGAGGGGGTGGATGTCGTATTGTAATACGAGTATACAATGAAAATAAAAAGAAAGGGGAATTTTATTAATATTCAGTTACCTCGAATATTGAGAGCAACGACCAACTCCTGTACAAATACTGAGTGGCCATGTTCAGTCACCCCGTTACAGTCAGCCGGGGTATACTGAAATGCTCCATTCAATTTCAATAACGAGAGTCAGTAGGAAGAGAAGGGCCAATTCACACGATGGGTTCGAAGAGCCAATTGGATTCAATTTCGAGAATCCAATCCAGGTCCTCTTATACAATATGAGACCTGAATTGGCCGGTCAACCCACTGCAGCCTAATTACGAGAAATCCAGGTCTTACTACGGGTCTTAGCCAATCTAACGCGAGGACCAATTTGACCCAATTACGGAAACATCCAGGTTACTACTGGACTCTTATCCAATATGAGACCTGAATTGGTCGGGCGACTCAATGTGGTCCCGATTACGGGGTTTGATTCTGTTTCGGGTTGTCCTGTTCTTTGTGCCGTTTCAGGGAACATTGTTTTTGGTAAATGGATTTCTTAAAGGTAAAAACGGAGGAGAAAGCTCTGATGGCGAGAGTCAATTTCGGATCCAAGCTTGACGGTGGGAGCCAATTCCGGATCTAAGATGGAAGATTGAAGAAATTCAGAGGATAAGATTAGGGGGGATATAGTTTTGAAGGGGGGGTTTTTTTTTTTTTTTTCTCTAGGAATCAGGGGGAGCTTGTTTTCAAGCTTTTGCAAGGTTACTAGTTCGGTTTTCATTGGAGGTTTTTGAAGATCAAGGAGGGATTAGAGAGAGGAGCTTCATGCTTTGGGTCGGGGAAGGAAAGACATAGAATTTGGATTTTTCTTCTTCGTAGAGTTTTGGGAAGACTGAGGCAATCGCTGCTAAAGTCAGTATTGTAATGGTGAATCGGGATTTTTAATGAAGTGGGTTTGAATACTCTTGACTGTTTTGTGAAATCGAGTTACGTCTGTGATTGAAGGATTAAAAGGGCATCTATAGGATTGAGTATGCGGAGTGAATGAAATTTATTGGGTTAATCTAACAAGACAGTCAGTGGATACAAGATCGTAAGTACAAAGTGGTATTGAAGATTAATAGTTTGGGTTGTTCGGGGTTCTCTGTAATGTCTAGAGACCTACCGGCTGGGGCAAAAAGGACTTCGACAAGCAGTCGAAGAGCATCCGTATAGATTTACGGTACATTGTTGCAGTCGTTTATATTCCAGCAGTCAAAACTGATAGACTGCTTGACTATCGGTGAATCTCCATACTACCTTCTACAGCCAAACGCCCAGCGCGTTCTCAAGCAGGAAAGCACGTAATACGACAACGTCATATGTTTCATAATTTTGACAACTTGCAATGGATATCAAGTGGGATGATGTTGTACTTGTTAACTAATTTTTCTATGGATTACAATATGAGATAAAAAAATTAATGCTCAACTTATCTGATCTCCAAATATTAAGTCAAGCAATTGACTTTGTTGTGAAGTGTGATAATCATATTTTTGAATTTTGATCTGAGAATCGTACAAGTGGATCTCAACGTTACTATAATTCAATGGCAACACCAACATCTGTTGAGCACATACATTTGGAAGTAGAGGATATCCAAATTGATGTGGTACATTTCAAATTTCTTATTGAGCAAGAAAAGATTCGTTGTCGTCAGGAAGGATTGTGCTTATATTATAAAGAATCTAAGCACATTATTCAATATTATCCAAAGAAGCAACGCAGCCATAAAATGAAGAGTACGGCGATCAAAGAAGATAGCATGTTGGAAAATAAATTTGTCCAGTTATAATATGGACCCTGTGACTGGAACCTTGTACAACACCTACTGAAGGTCCTATTCTCTTCTTAGAACCCTCTCCATATTTTTTGATAAATATTATTCTAGGACCTAAATATCACAAAGTCTCTTTTTTGTTAGATTCAAGAGCCTCAGCATGTTTCTTAGATGAAGAATTTGCTAAAAGACATGGCATACTTTTAATGAAGAAAACTAAACTTTTTCATATAGAAGTCATAGATGGTCTTTCGTTGTCTTCAGGAGATATTACTCATGAAACCCTTCCTATAGAAGTAGAAACTAATGGTCATAGTAGCTTTGTAATATTTAATATCATTAGATCTTTCTCTAATCCAATCATTTTAAGTTTATTATGGCTAAAAAAATATAATCCTAAAATAGATTGAACTTCTCGTAGTCTTGACTTATCTGAAAGTATAATTAAGAGTGTAGTTAGTCAAGTAGAAAGTCATAAGTCTAGTATAATTAAACCTATGTTTGTAGGTACAAGAGCTTTCTGTTAGAGACATAGTCCTTAGAACCTTCTAGAGACAAGTTTCTAGAACCTCCTAGAGACAAGCTTCTAGACCCTTCTAGAAGCAAGTCTCTGGAACCTTCTAGAAGCTTCTTAGTTGGTAGAAGATGTTAGGGACATAGTCCTTAGAACCTTCTAGAGATAAGTTTCTAGAACCTTCTAGAAACAAGTCTCTGGAACTTTTTAGAAGCTTCCTAGTTGGTAGAAGTTGCTTGAGAAGCTTCCTAAATAGGAGTATATATTGGAATCGAGATTGAAGAGTTCTTCAGTCTCGACAACACATCTCTTGGAGCTCTAGCTCACCTCTCTGGTGTTGTTCTTGTATTCATCTGATTAATCTAGTTCTTGCTAGTTCTTCTTGAACTTCTTGGTAGATATCAAGTCTGTATTTCTGTGTCCATGACAGTTTGTCGAGACTTCACTCACCTCAGATATCAGAGCCAGTTTCTTCTTTGTTAGAGTGTGGATTACTCCTCTGCTTGGAGGTGTACTAGCACTTTAGAGGTTGCGGATTACCCTCCTCTAAACTGATACTTCTTTAGTTACAATATTGGAGTCTTATTCTTCTTGGAAAGAGTGGATTACCCCTTTTCTTGAAGCTTTTAAGGCATTTTAGAGGTTGCGGAGTACCCTCCTCTAAACCAATATTATCTTCTTGTAGAGTCATTTTTGTCCTTCTCTTAGAATGGTCGGGGGCTAAGACATTAGTATGACGGAAAGTTCAGAGTCCAAGTTAGATGCTATCATGAATGCCCTCACTACATTATCGCAAAGAACTGCAGAGATTGAAGGAGTCGTGGCAAGGCTTCATAATGATGGAGCATTTGGGATGGCACAATCTAGGTTGCATTAGCCTCAAAATTCTACACTTGGAGAAGCAACTTTGCCTCAGGTTCGACAAGTACTGCTGGTTCTACAACATAAGGAACTCCGAGTTAGTCTTCCGGACAAGTTCGATGGTACACGTTCCAAGTTTCGAGGATTCGTCAACCAAATCAGGTTGATAACAGTTTTACAGCCAAAACGCTATCCAACGGAGGAGTCACGTGTTAGGCTTGTTGGAACCTTACTTACAGGACAAAGTATATCATGGTTTGTTCCCTTGTTTGAGAAACGATCGTCCATACTAAACAACTTTGAAACCTTTTTGGAGGCATTTGCGGAAGCATTTGGTGAACACGACAAGGTTCGATGGACTACAACAAAGATCCGGTTACTACGACAAGGGATGCACTCTACATCAGTCTATGCATCGGACTTCAAGCAATTAGTATGAGACATCAATTGGAATGAAGAAGCGTTGATGAGTCAATTCTATTAGGGTTTAAGGGACGATATGAAAGATTTACTGTTAACTCTTCCTGATCCGCAAACGCTCAACGAAGCTATTAGCCAAGCTGTGAAGTGCGATAATCGCCTATTCCAACGTCGCCAAGACCAACGTTCAAGACAATATATGGTTCGCCACATCCCAACTATGTCGGCAAGTAGCGTGAATTCACATTCACAGGTAGAAGACATGCAAATTGATGCGGTACGTGTCAAATCTCTTACTCTAGAAGAAAAAAAGCGGCGTATGGAGGAAGGTCTATGCTTGTATTGCAGTGAAGAAGGCCACAAAGTTGGAAACTGCCCCAAGAAGTAAAATCGACGTATTATCAAGACTAGCGGTGCGTTTATTCAGGAAAACGAGGATGCCCAGCCACAATAGGAACCGTGCGGCTAGACAGTGAAATATCGCAACAACAACCAGGTTCGTTTCTTTTTGCTCAACCTGCCCTTTGTTTTACAATCCCTTTGCTTATTGGCCCTCATAAACTAAGAATCTTAGCATTATTAGATTCAGGAGCATCTGCTTGTTTTTTAGACGAAGAATTTGCAAAGCGTCATAAGATCCCTTTAGTACAAAAATCCAAACCTGTTCACGTTGAGGTCATAGATGGACGACCTTTATTGTCTGGTAGTATCACCTATGAATCAGAACCTATAGAAGTGACGTTTAAGGACCATAGTAGTCATATTATTTTCAATATTATTAGAACTCCATCAAATCCTGTTATTCTTGGTCTCTCCTAGTTGAAAAAGCATAACCCATCCATAGATTGGAAGTTGCGGAAGATGACCTTTCCCACAAAACTGCCCAAGAGCAAGCCTAGTAGAAAACCCCGAATAGAGAAATCCTTATTTATTGGAGCAAGAGCGTTTATAAGATTGTCTAAGGGAGGCACACCATTTGTCATTTATGCGGCTCCAACTACAGGGGAGAAGATCTCGACAGCAAGTATACCAGAGCAATATAAGGATTTTAAAGACGTGTTTCAAAAGAAAAATGCCGACATGCTACCGGAACACAGACCATATGATTGCACCATAGACTTACAGGAAGTAGCACAACTGCCTTTTGGCCCAATCTACAATCTTTTGCAGATGGAGTTGGCGGAGTTGCGAAAGTATATCGACAAGAATCTAGCCAAGAACTTCATCCGTCATTCAGAATCGTCAGCTAGAGCACCCATCTTATTTGTGAAGAAGAAAGATGGCTCGTTGCAGATGTGCATGGACTATCGAGGCCTCAACAAGGTAACAAAGAAGAATTGTTATCCGTTACCTTTGATTTTTGGTCTCTTAGAATAACTTGGACGTGCAAGGATCTTTACATAAATTGATCTAAGGGAAGCTTACAACCTCGTACGAATCAAGGAAGGAGATGAGTAGATGACAGTGTTTCGTACAAGGTATGGCCATTTTGAATATAATGTCATGCCCTTTGGTCTTACCAATGCTCCAGCGGTCTTTCAACATATGATGAATGACATTTTTTGAGAGTACCTTGACGATTTGGTTGTCATCTATTTGGATGATATTTTGATATTCTCCAAAAATGAGGAAGTGCATGAAAAACACATTCGTTTGATATTGGAGAAACTACGCGAGCGAGGACTATATGCCAAGTTGGAGAAGTGTTTATTTCACCAAATAGAGATGGAGTTTCTGGGGTTCGTTGTGACTACGAAAGGCTTGAAGATGGACCCCAAGAAGGTGGAAGCAATCGTGTCCTAGGAGGTTCTGAAGACGATTAGAGATGTACAATGCTTTCTTGATTTTGCCAACTTCTATCGGATCTTTATCAAGAATTACTCTCAAGTTGCTCCTCTTCTCACTTGGTTGACATGCAAGAATAAGCTGGAATGGAGACCTCTAGCAGAGAAGGCATTTCAAAACCTGGAGACCGCATTTACTACGACTCCAATCTTGGTACTTCCAAACTTTACAAAGGCCTTCTATTTAGAAACTGATGCTTCAGATTTTGCTTTGGGAGCTGTACTATCACAAATGAGAGAAGATAAGAAGCTCTATCCGGTTGCATTCTATTCTCGAAAGTTCTCTGCTGCTGAAATCAATTATGAGATCCACGATAAGGAATTTCTTGCTATAGTGGACTCTTTCTAAGAATGGCATCACTTTCTTGAAGGAGCTGCACATCCAATGACCGTATACATAGATCCAAAGAATTTGGAGTATTTCATGTCAGCTCGAGTTCTAAATCGACGTCAAGCTCGATGGAGTATGTTGCTATCTAGGTTCGATTTTATTATCACTTATCGACCTGGAAAGCAGCAAGGACTATCTGATGCCTTATCGAGGAGATCGTATCTTATACCAAAGTCTGGAGAAGCAGCGTTTGATCAACAATGTACGACGTTGTTGAAGCCAGAGCAATTTCAGCTTTGCGCTACTATTATGCCAATTGATGCTAACTTCCTGAATCAGGTACGTGCCGTAACCATTGAAGATTCAGTAGCCATTGATATTAAGCAGCGTGCCAATGACGACAAGTTCAAGGTGGAGGGAGATCTTTTATACTTTGAAGAGCGGTTATATATCCCAAAAGGACCAGCACGACTCCGAGTTCTTCAATCTCGCCACGATTTTTTAGGTGTGGGACATTTTGGATTCAACAAGACCTTGGAGCTTATTTCTCGAGATTTTTGGTGGCCCCAAATGTAGAAGGATGTGAAAGATTTTGTCCTCTCCTGCAACATCTGTTCAAGATCCAAGAATCCTCGGCATCGCCCTTATGGACTCCTACAGCCATTGCCGATTCCACGTCGACCATGGTCTTTAATTTCCATGGACTTCATCACGGACCTGCCATCATCGAATTCATTTGACAGCATCTTTGTCGTGGTAGATCGGCTAACAAAAATGGCACACTTTGTCCCTTGCAAGAAGACATCGTCCAGTGAAGTCACAACAAGGCTCTTTCTCGATAATGTGTATCGATATCATGGACTACCAGATGATATCGTATCAGATCGAGGAACCCAGTTCGTATCAAAGTTTTGGAGATCTCTCTTTGAGATACTGAAGGTGGATATCAAGCTTTCTTCGACTTTTCATCCTTAAATTGACGGTCAAACGGAATGGGTGAACCAAGTCTTGGAACAATACTTACGATGCAGCATCCACTATGAGCAAGATGATTGGACCACATATCTGCCGCTAGCCAAGTTTACATATAACAACATCTTCCATGCGTCGACTCAATACACACCATTCTTTTCCAACTATGGGTATCATCCAAAGCTTGATTTATTGAATCCATCAACAAATAACAATCCAACAGCTAAAGGATTTGTAAAACAACTATTAGAGCTTCAAAATACGTTGAAGCTTCAATTACAATCCACTCAAGAATCCTACAAGGCGTCTGCAGATAGATTTCGGAATCAAGCACCTACTTTCAAAATTGGAGATAAAGCATGGCTTCTTCGACGGAATATCAAGATCAAGCGACCATGTGATAAGTTAGACTATCGAAGATTGGGACCATTTATCATCCAAAAGCAAATCAATCCAGTGGCGTACCGTCTGGAATTACCGGCTTCTATGAAGGTACATCCAGTCTTTCATGTTTCTTTGTTGGAGCCTTATCGAGAGTCATCTTTTCCTGGAAGAGTGCAATGTCTGCCACCTAGTATTGAGATCGAGAACCACAAGGAATACGAGGTTGAAAAGATGCTGGATTCTCGGCGAACGTGAGGCAAGTTGGAGTATCTTGTTCATTGGTGCGGCTACGACATTAATGAGAAAACGTTGGAGCCAGCTGAAAATCTCACCAATGCGCCTCAAAAGGTACAGGAGTTTCATCAACAACATCCTCATAAACCTAAGCTGGTTCGACAATAGCTTCTTTCTGAAGCTTGTTCACCCAAGAATATAAGAAAGAGAGAGAGCACCACCAAAATTCGTAGTTGATGTAGTTATTTTCTCCAAGATAAAATAGAATTTTTTCAGTAGCCATAGTTTGGTCTTCTGATATGGATAGCCAAGAAATAGATACTATGCCAGTCAGATTATCTCAACCAACTAGTTCACGAAGGCGACCCCAAGATGAAGAACCACCTGCACTACGACGATGACGGAGGATACCAAATAACCGATCACTGGTGATTGTATTTGAGTCCGAGCCTACTTATGATGGTCAACCAGAAGGCATATTTGCAGGACAATTTCACAATGAAGACACGGAAGTTCATGCTTGGTGAGAAGTTGAAGGAGTGGGCCACTACCGTTGGCTTCAAGGGCCGATGAACCACTTACCTCGTGAACAACAGTTGGAGTTCATAGCAAACGTTATGCGACAAATCTTCATTTTCTTGCGTTGGTACTGATTGACAACAACATTGCTTCTCAGAGACCTCGAAGCTAAAGGAGGGGGTGATGTTAGGGACATAGTCCTTAGAACCTTCTAGAGATAAGTTTCTAGAACCTTCTAGAGACAAGCTTCTAGAACCTTCTAGAAGCAAGTCTCTGGAACCTTCTAGAAGCTTCTTAGTTGGTAGAAGATGTTAGGGACATAGTTCTTAGAACCTTCTAGAGATAAGTTTCTAGAACCTTCTAGAAGCAAGTCTCTGGAACTTTCTAGAAGCTTCCTAGTTGATAGAAGTTGCTTGAGAAGCTTCCTAAATAGGAGTATATATTGGAATCGAGGTTGAAGAGTTCTTCAGTCTCGACAACACATCTCTTGGAGCTCTAACTCACCTCTCTGGTATTGTTCTTGTATTCATCTGATTAATCTAGTTCTTGCCAGTTCTTCTTGAACTTCTTGGTAGATATCAAGTCTGTATTCTGTGTCCATGACACTTTCTTGCATGCTGCAAAAGAATGATCACCTTGTGTCATTTATGCCACACTTGTTTCTATTGATGAAAAGACTTTAAGTGGCATTCTAAGCCAATATCAAGATTTTTAAGATGTATTTGAAAAGAAGAATGTGAATACTTTTCTGGAACATCATTCTTATGACTGCTCAATTGACCTTCAAGAAGGAGCACAACCGCCATTTGGACCAATCTATAATTTATCACAAAATGAATTGGTTGAATTCAAAGAGTATATTGAAGAAAATCTGGCCAAGAACTTCATATGCCATTCCAAATCTCCAACGGGAGCTCCAATTTTATTTGTAAAGAAAAAATATAGATCATTGTGGATGTGTGTTGATTATCGAGGACTCAACAAAATCACCATCAAGAATAAATACCCACTACCTTTGATATCTAAACTCCTTGATCAATTGAATCAAGCTAAGGTCTATACAAAAATAGATCTACAAAGAGTATACAATCTGATACGCATCAAAGAAAGAGATGAATGAAAGATTTCATTTCAAACAAGATATGGACATTTTGAATACAATGTCATGCCTTTTGGACTTACAAATGCACCAGCAATATTCCAACATCTAATAAATAATGCTTTTTGAGAGTTTTTGGATGATTTTATTGTCTGTTACCTAAACCACATTTTAATCTATTCTAAAAATTCAAAATTACACATTTGACTTGTAAAGATAAACTTCAATGGAATCAAGAAGCGGAAGTCATATTTGAAGCTTTGAAGTCCACCTTTGTTTTTGTACCAATCTTATATCACGTCGATTTTTCTAAACCATTTATTATGAAAACAGATACAACAGACTTTGCTTTGGGTGCTGTATTCTCACAAATGGAAATAGATAATAAACTTTATCCAATAGCTTTTCATTCTAGAAAATTTTCAATGGCCGAGATCAACTATAAGATCCATGATAAAAAACTTCTTGCAATCGAGTATTTATTTCAAGAATGGCACCATTATCTAGAAGGTGCTTCTAGCCCAATCATCATGTATATGGATCACAAGAAACTTGAATATTTTATGTCAGCACGTATTTTGAATCTTTGCTAAGTTCGTTGGAGTATGTCTTTGTCAAGATTTGAATTCAAGATCACTTATCAACTAGGATAACAACAAGGTTTATCAAATGCACTCTCTAGACGATCTTACCTTGTACCAAAGGAAGGAGATGCTACTTTCAATCAACAACAGACAATTCTCTTGAAGGTAGAGCATCTTCATCTTTGAGCAATGAAATCAACATTAACTGTTGATTCAACTTTCATTAAGCAAGTTCAGTTAAGTATGTCTTTTGATCTTCTTATTCTTGATATTAAGAGAAATCCTTCAAAGTCTCATAATACTTCCAAGTTTGAATTCAAAAAGAATCTACTATATTTTGAAGGACACCAATATGTTCGAGAAGGTGAAGCTCGATTATGTGTTCTTCAAGCTCATCATGACTTTCCAGCAGCAGGTCATTTTGGATACAATAAAACTTTGGAACTAATATCCAAAGACTTTTGGTGGCGACAAATGTGAAAAGCAGTCAAAGTTTATGTACAATCTTGTGATGTTTGCTTAAGATCAAAAACTCCTCGTCATCGATCTTATGGACTTCTTCAGCCATTATCCATTCTAGAACAATCATGGTCTTCTGTTTCTATGCATTTCATCACGGATCTTCCAATCTTATGTTCTTATGACTCTATATTCATGATAGTAGATCGTTTTACCAAGATAGCACATTTTGTACAATGTACAAAATCTATCACAGGTGAAAAACAACTAAACTCTTTCTTGAAAATATCTATCACTATCATAGATTATTCAAGGATATTATATCAGATAGGAAAACTTAATTTATATCAAGATTTTGGTGGACTCTTTTCAAGATTCTAAAAGTCAATATAAAACTATCTTCTGCATTCCATCCTCAAACTGATCAATAAATAGAGCATGTTAATAAAGTTTTAAAGCAATGTTTAAGATGTACCATCAACTACCAACAAGATGATTGGACAACGCTTTTGCCATTGGCAAAGTTTGCTTATAATAACACAATATATTCTTCTATAAAACAAACACCTTTCTTTGTCAATTATGGTTATCATCCACGACTTGATACTTTTAACTTTTTAAAAGTTGATAATCCTATGGTGAAAGATTTGGCAATTCATTTGTCAGAGTTACATGCAACAATGAAGGCGCCGTTAAAAGAAACTCAAGAACAACAAATGGTCAATGTAGATGTCTATCAAAATGAACAACCACCATTCTACATAGGTGATAAGATATGGTTACTTTGTCGCAATATCAAGACCACTCGTCCTTGTGACAAGGCTTGGATCATTTTCTATTTTTGCATAAATCAAGCAAGTTGCATAATTTTTACACCTACCAGAGACAATAAAAATCCATCCAGTATTCCACATATTTCTTCTTGAACCATATAAGACAATGGACATACCAATAAAAAGACAAGCTCCACCTCCTCCTATAGAACTAGACAATAATGAAGAGTTTGAAGTAGAAAAAGTCTAAGATTGAAGGCAGTCATGAAATAAATTGGAATATCTTCTCCATTAGTGTGGATATGATATTAATAAATGTACATGAGAGCCAATAAAGAATCTTGCAAATAGAACAAAGGCAATGGAGGCTTTTCATCAATGACATCTATCAAAACCAAGATGAAAACCTTCCTTATAAAAGAAACAAGATGTAGACAAGATAACATTCTATTTTCAATCTTTGTTTGTAACTTCTTTGCACTTATGATATTGAGGAGATTGAGAACCAACAACTAGTGGATTTGACTTAAGAATCTTTGTTTGCTGACTTATCAAACAAGACATTATAATTGTCACAACCTTTAAGATGACGCAATCGAGATGAAGATCTTCAAGAACAACATATTTTTCATCAAATAGATGGCAAGATACAATGCGTTTGGTATCATGACCTTGGAAGGAACTCCCAATGTTTGGTGATTTTACTAGAGGTAGGAACAACTCTTAATGGTGTTCTAAATATTTTATTTGAAAGAAGTTATGAAGGCCTTAACAACAATCAAATAACTAGGTGGTCTTTCTGCCATGATATGGGACTCTATCGATGGTTGAGAGGCCCTAACAATCATCTTCAAAAAGAACAAAGATCAAAATACGTGGCAAATATAATTCATCACATTATAGATTTTCTCAACATATAATGACTGCTCCTCATAGAACTCGTCCCTAGAAGGAGGGATAATGTCATGGACATATGCATGTAAGCTATTAATTATATATATAAATAGATAGAAATAAATAATAGTAGGTAAAAATAAGTTAATTCTATAATATTTATTATAAAAGCTTCGTAGAAGCTTGATAGATGCTGCTTTGACTTTATAAGTGTCTTTAATTGATTTTTTGGATTAGAAACGTGGTTAACAAGTTGGCCATGTGCCACACATGTTGTTAGCTTGAAGATCAAGCTAACTATGTGGCCCACACATAGAAAAACTTGCCTTGTAAGTCAAGGCATGTGTCTTACAAAGTCAACACATATTGGAGGTCCTATAGAACATTGCCATGTAGCTCCTAGTTAGATAATATATATAGAGACAAGAATGAAGCCATCTTCAATCTTGTCAATTCTTTTTTTGCTTCTAGTTTAGTTTCAAGGATCTTTAGTTTTCTTGTCTTTTGGTAATAGCCATTACAATTTCTTTTTTATATATATATTAAGTTATTTTTATTTTGTCATCTTTCTTTGAAAGAAGTCTTATTTATTTATTTGTCTTTATCAAGTTTTTATCCTTGATATCTTCTATTCATCTCTTTTTTTGATGCATACTAGATTGTATATCATTGTAGATCTATTTTTATATAGATCTTAGCTTTATTCAATTGATCAAGAAGTCTAGATATTAAAGGTAGTGGGTACGTGTTCTTAATGGTGATCTTGTTGAATCTTCAATAATCAACACACATCGGCAATGATCCATCTTTTTTCTTCACTAATTGAATTGGGATCTTTTGCTAGAAATTTGGAATGGTATTTGAAGTTCTTGGCTAGATTCTCTTCAATATATTCCTTAAGATCAACCAATTCATTTTATAATAAATTGTAGATTAGTCCAAATGGTAGTTGTACTCTTTCTTGAAGGTCAATTGAATGATCATAGGAATGATGTTCTGGAAGAGTATTTGCAGCCTCTTTTTCAAATACATCTTGAAAATCTTGATATTAGCTAGGAATACCACTTGAAGTCTTTGCACCATTAGAAATAAATATGGCATAAATGACACTAGATGATTCTTCTTATGTAACATGCAAGAAAGCTCTTACACCTACCAATATAGATTTAATTGTATTAGACTTGTGATTTTTTACTTCATTAACTACACTCTTAGTTATACTTTTTAAAAAATCAAGACTACTAGAAATCCAATCTATGTAAGGATTGTATTTTTTTAACTACAATAAATCTAAAATGATTAGATTAGAAGGAGATCTAATGATATTAAATATTACAAAGCTATTATGACCATTAGTTATTAGTTCTATAGGAAGAGTTTTGTGAATAACATTTTTAAAAGACAACAAGAGACCATCTATAACTTCTATATAAACAGGTTTAGTTTTCCTTACTAAAGATATGTTAAGTCTTTTACCTAATTTTTTATCTAAAAAATATGTCGAGGATCTTAAATCTAACAAGGCAAAGACTTTATAATATATAGGTTCTAAAATAATATTTAATGTAAAAAAAAAAAAAAAAAAAAAAAAAAAAAAAAAAAATTGAAGAAAGAATATGATCTTCATTAGATATTGTATAAGGTTTCAGCCACATAGTTCCTATTATAGCTGGACAAACTTATTTTTTGATATATTGTCTTCTTACACATTTGTACTCCTAATTTTACAATTGCATGGTTTCTTTAAACAATGTTGAATAGTGTACTTAAGTTCTCTAAAATATAAGCACGATTCTTCGTGACGGTGATGAATCTTTTCTTGTTCAATAAAAGGTTTGAAACGTACTACATCAATTTGTATATCTTCTACTTCTGAATGTATATGTTGAGGAGGCATTGGTATTGCTATTGAATTATAATAATATTGGCGCCCACTTGTCTGACTCTCACATCAAAATTTAAAAATTTGATTATTATACTTCACACCAAAGTTAATTTCTTGATTCAATGTTTGAAGATCATGTAAGTTGAACATCAATTTCTTTACCTCACTTTATAATCCATAGAAAAATTGGCTAATTAGTGCAACATTATCTCACTTGATATCAGTTACTAGTTATCAAAATTGTAAAGTATATATTATTACAAATCGATTTTCTTGTTATAAAATATGAATCTTATTGGTTGTAACATGAGTTGCATCATGTTCTCTTTACATAGATCAAAATTCTATTAAAAAAACCTCCAAATTATCCAATATTGTATCTTATCGTTCAAGAAAAGATGAAAACCACGATAATGTTGAACCTAAAAGAAGTGTACCAATGAATTTAACTTATGATTCTAAAATTGGATAGCTTTGGAATTGAAGTTCAATCACAACTTGTACTTGATTGATAAATCCTTGAAACTTGGAACTTGTACCATCAAACTTCTCAAGGAAAGCAACTTTTGGTTCTTTAATATTGAAAGAATGTTCCATTGTTGGAAAAGGAATATAATTGGATGTAGATGTTGAAGTACCTCCAATCATATCTGTGTCTTCACTTCTTGCTATTCTTGTTACTTCTTGTGGTAGTAAACTTAGTTAGTGTATCATAAGCATTAATTCTCTCAATTGTTCTTATATTTGTCCCATTGCACTATTCATTTCAAAGAGCTTTGCCATAATAGTACTTAAAAAATAAATTTCTAATATTGCTCAAGACAAGTAAAAGAGGGGACTTGAGAATAAAGAAGTTATTAAGAATAATATTAGTTTAAAAGATGATAATTTGTAACTTTTAATATGCTTATGTCTTATCAAGAAAAAGAATTAATTCACTCTTAATTAAAAAAAGACAAAGCTCTAATATTATAAATGTACTCTTGTCAATCTTTCAAGGATATGAACTGGAAGAAGATGCATAAACTTGAAAAATCTATATCAAATAAAAAGTAAAAAAATAGAAATAAAGTAGTATGCATATTTTAAAAAATTAGAATAGGTATTGCCAAATAACAAGGATACTAGAGACTCTTAAATCTAGACTAGAAGCAAGAAAAGAGTTGATAAGAGTGAAGAGGGCTTCATTTTTGTCTCTATATATACTATCTAACTAGGAGCTATGTCGCAATATTCTATAGGACCTCTAATATGTGTTGACTTTATAAGACACATGCCTTAGCTTACAAGGTAAGTTTTCTATATGTAGGCCACATAGTTAGCTCTTTCTTCAAGCTACCAACATGTGTGGTATATGGACAACTTATTGACTACATTTCTAATCTAAAAAGTCAATTAAAGATACTTATAAAATCAATGCTACGTCTAAGAAGCTTCTACAGAAGACTTTATAGAATTGACCTATTTTTACTTGCTATTATCTAAATCATATAAGTAAGTATTGATTTATATGTATATGTCCGTGATAGTTATCTACACCTTTGCATTGAGTATTGAGGCCTTAATAAGCAAACATTTAAGAATACATATCCACTTCTACTCATAGATGATCTTCTTGACCAATTTTTAGGTGTGACCATCTTTAATAAATTGGATCTTCAGAGCGGCTATTAGCAAAAATCTATTGCAAAAAAGGATTTAGAAAGGACAACATTTTGTATGTAGTATGGATATTTTGAATGGTTGATTTTATCTTTTGGCCTCACCATTACTCCAACCTCTTTTATGGATCACATAAAGAAATTATTTTGAGACCTTTAGGATAAGTATGTAGTTGTCTTCATTGATGATATCCTCATATATAGTAAAACCCTTGAAGAACATGAGCATCACCTATGAAAAGTATTGCATCAATTATAAGATAGTCGCTTCTATTGTAAGCAATCAAAATATAAACTTTGAAAGTCAGAAGTCACATTTTTGGAGCATGTGGTGTCCTCCAATGGCGTACATATGGAACAAGATAAGGTGAAAGTAATGGAAGATTGATCTATCTTGAAGGATGCTTCTGAAGTTCACTCATTTTTAAGCCTTGTTAGATACTATCATCATTTTTTTTGGCAATTTGCTCACATTATTGTTTCATTAATAATCTTATTAGAGAAAGATGCCCCATTTGAATGAAAACTAAAGCAACACAATGCCTTTTATTAGTTAAAGAAGGTACTCATTACTACTCCAATATTGCAATCGTATGATCTTGATCTTCCTTGTATGCTTGATATTGATGCTTCTGTCTTTGTTATTAGAGCAATCCTTCAACAAGACTATAGTAGGAGCCTTCAACATGTAGCATATGAATCATGCAAGCTCAAAAGGGCAAAGTGTAATTACTTTGGACATGATCAAGAATAATCAGTGATTGTATATGCCACAAAGGTGTGGCAACACTATCTATTGAGAAAGTCAATGGTTATTTGGATTGATTATCAACCCTTCTTACATGATTTGTATCTCAATTATATGAAATTGTGACATTATCATTAAAAAGAATAATTTCAATTTTTTGATATCCAACTTGAGTACAAGCAACGACAACAACATACTATATCAAACAGCTTATCACGAAGACCAAACTTAAAGAAATAAACATGAGACAAGACAAAAGTTGCTATCATTAATAATGTCATTTCACATATAATTTATGAGGCAAAATGGAAAGAAGCTCTATATCGAGATGCTTATTTCAAGTTGATTAGCGATCATCTGAAAGTAGACAATATACAATATTAGGATTACATTCTTAGTGATGGTTTATTCTATTTTAAGAAATAAATTTATATATCCAACAATACTAAACTCTGGATGCTCATACTTTAAGAGAAACATGACATTCTAATATTTGGACATCTAGGATAAGAGAGGACTCTAGAACGGATCTCAAGGATATGATTTTAGACAGATTTGGATTGTGATATTTGAGCCTTTGTACGTTTGTACAAATCATGTCAATCTAATAAAGCATGCAATATAATGTCTCTTAAACTATTGTGATCAATTTTTCTATCTATGGTACGTTAGAAGCACATGATTATAGATCTCATTATGTATTTGTTCCAAATGCCTCATAATCATATCCTAGTATCATACTGTAAATGCTTACAGTATCTAAAAATTAGTTAAAATATATTATATGTTAATAAATCTAGATGTGTGTTAGAGTGACTAGTAGATTAAATTAAAAAGAGTTGATATAAGAAACTTTACTTTGTTTTTTTACTTATTTTGATTTTAACATTAAAAAAAAATATAGGACCTAAATGTTTAGTATGAAGCCTTGGAAGAAGGTGGAAGCCGAAGGATGAAAATCTAAACTAATAGGAGGCTAATTAGAAGGGATGAAAGTAAGGCATGGTCGGATGAAGGCAAGGAATGGAGAACTTCATCCCTATTGGTCGAATACTATGCCCAATGGGCTTCGAAGAGGCTGCCCACGACCTTAATAAAGATTTCGGTAACTTCAAAGAGAAAATTTGGAGATTAAAAGTAAGAGTTGTAAAGTTTAGGATTTGAAGTACAATTTGTGTATAAAAATTAGAGGATTTGGAATTAAGGTAAAAAAGTTATAGCCGTTTGAAGTTAAGGTATTAATTTAAGATATATTATTACTCTTTTGAAGATACGAGGAGTTGTACAATAGCTTTTGACGATCAAAAGGTGCGAATGGAACGGTAATTTTAAGGCCTACATCTTTTATAAAAAAATTTATTACTTTTGGAGTTCATGTGAAAGAATTATAAGGAGATAAAGGTAGCACTTCCAAATCAAAGGTAGTAAGTGAGTGGTTTTATTTATAGTAATGGTTGGAACCATAACTTAAATTTTTAGACGATTTTTTAGCTCAAACTTTTTTGGAGAATGTAAAATTTTGTGTTAAGAAGCTATAAATATAAATTTCGTGGCATTTGAACTTATATTTTGTGAGATATGAAGAAAATTGCACGCAGATGTATAAAGACAAGGGTTTGAAGTGGCTATTAGGGTTTTCAAGATATCTCAAGTTCTGCAATGAATTTACAGTTGAAATTTATTATAGAAGTTAATAAGAATACATCAGTATCTCATGTAAAATTTGAGTTTGTTTGGACAGTTAGATTAGGAGATATGAGTTGTTGAAGTTCGAGAAAATTTCCACATAAGGATATACAAGGTTTTAAAGGATTTATCATATTTTGGATGTTGTTGGTTACTTGAAGCTTGTGTATTTGGTGTAATTGCTCAAAAGAGAAAATTTATATATAAAATTAGGGCTTCTCTTATTTTGAAGCTTGATTAAATGATTAGTGACAGCCAAAAGCCTAGCATTTTTTTGAGGCAAATTCTCTCTACCCCGACACCAGTTGCCATCTTTGTGGATTGACTTTCAAAGCAACTTCTATTGGCTTTAGTGCGCTTGGATATTGATGTTGTAACACTTCTACAAATCTTCTTTGATACCATCTTGTATCACCATGGATTACCTCATGTCATTATTTTAGATCAAGATCTATACTTCACATGAAGTTTTTGGAAAGCCTTATTCAAGCTACTAGGCAGACAACTTTCCATATCTATAGCCTTCGATCTTCAAACAGATGGGCAAATAAAGTGTACAAATCAGACCTTAGAAGATATGATGCAGGCGTTTGTGGTGGTTCATCATAATAATTGAGATGAATACTTGACGTCCTTTGAATTTCCTTATAATGATAGTATTCAAGCAAGTATCAGTCATTTATCATTTTTTCTTAATATTGATTAACATACAATTACTCTAATAATTCTCCATCCTTCAATTAACTTTAACAACTTGATAATAGATGAAATTATACAATAGCTTACAATGGCCTTACAAGAGGTACGGTACCAACTCTTTACTGCACAAAATTGATAGAAGTAGTATGCACATAATCATCAGCAACACAAGACCTTCTAAGAGAGTGATGAAGTGTTACTTTCCAATGCCAACTTGCCACTTGCTACATCAATCCAAATCCATAAACTAACACCTTAGTGGCTTTGATCTTTCCATATTTCTGCAAAGATTTCTTATGTCGCATACTACTTTGAACTTTTGCTACATATTTGGATCCATCTAGTCTTCCATATTTTATAACTAAAGGAATTTCATACTAAGCCAAAGCACTTTCTGGATCGGCACCAATCATCACTACCACCAATTGTAGTTGATAACCAACAAGAATATGAAGTGGACAGCATTTTGGAGCATCGCTATCTTTATTATAGCAGTAGACATCTACAACTTTAGTACAAAGTTCTTTGGAAAGATTATCCCATTCAGAATGTAACGTAAGAACCTACACAGAACCTCATCTATTGCCAAGAGATAATTTGGAGATACCATCGAGAGAAAAATAAGGATGTTACACATTAGTGGATGGGAATTAATTATAATAAGGTATAGATAAGATAATTGTATATATAGTTAGAACCATGGAAGTTTTTAGAATTGAGGTTAGGTTAGTTGACTAGGTAGGATCCACCATGGAACATTCTAAAAAGACTTTAGGATGGTTATTTAGGTAGGATCTACCATGGAACATTCTAATAAGTGTTTGAGGCAATTATCAAGGTAGGGCCTATCATGGAATCTTCTAGAAAAAGAATTTAATGCAATTATTTAGATAAGGTCCACCACTTAGGAACATTCTAGAAAGTCTAGGGTAGTAAGATAAGGTATGAATAGGGCTATTTAGGGCCTTTTGGGGCATCTTGTCAGATATGGCTTTGGACCCTTTCTCTTAGTAAAATTTGGTTTTGCATCATACTATTCAATTTGATTCTATTCTATTTTTGTTTGCTCAACTTTGTCTTTCATGTCCTGTTCTGTTTAGTTTTGTTTAATTTTGTTCTGGTCTATTTTGTTTTATTTTGTAATGAGGCTCTATATTGCTGTAGATTAGAAGGATCTTGGATTTTTGAGATAATCTAGTCTTGTTTCATCTCTGATGCCATTACCAAGAAACAATTGGAATACAATAATTATTGAAAATTAATTTATTTCTAAAGAAAGAATATAAAATATTTAAGAATTAGAAGAAAATTTGAAACAATATATTCTACAATTGAATCTTGAACAAAGAAAGACATATGATGATATTATAGCCTCTATAATGGATAAACATAGATGCATGTTTTTTCTAAACTGACTTGTAGGAACTAGTAAGACATTTGTCTATAATACTTTACCAATTAAAGTTTGATTGATGCAAAAGATTGTGATATGTGTTGTATCATTAGAAATTCTTGTATTATTACTTAAGGAAAGAAAGACCATCTATTCTACATTTAAGATTCTATTAGATTGTAATCAAGACTCTTTTTGTTCAATTACTAAGAATTTTGTCCATATTAAGTTTATTCACCAAAATTTGTTTATTATTTGGAATAAACTTTCAATGGAACATTATTATTGTCTTGAGGCAATTGATCATTTGTTTAGAGACATTTGGAATATTAATTGCCCATTTAATGGACCTACAATAGTCTTTAGTAGAGATTTTTGCCAAATATTGTCAATGATTGTCATAGAAACTTAAGATGAAATTGTAGCAATATCTTTTTGATATTTAGTACTTTGGCCTCAAATAAAAATCTATACATTAAAAAACATGAGGTTGAATTTAGGAGAACTTCAATCAGATATCAAGTTTACTAATTAGCTTTTGCAAGTACAGAATGCACATTGAAGTTGTACATAATGGTAGTGTATTTGAATTCATTATGGTTGCATTATTATTGACTAATATTTTTATTTGCTACTTGCCAAATTGGAAACAATACAAACTTATTGCCCAATTTTATTGTGTATTTTATTTCTTTCTTTTTTAAAAACAAATTTCAAATTTTTATTATTGACTAATATTTTTATTTGCTACTTGCCAAATTGGAAACAATACAAACTTATTGCCCAATTCTATTGTGTATTTTATTTCTTTCTTTTTTTAAAAAAAAATTCAAATTTTTTTATAAGACAGCTCATGGGAAACAAATACATGGAATAAACAAGCGGAGTTAAAAAACCATCTCCCATTGGGTGCATGCCTCATTGTTTACATCAAAAAGACTGAACCAAAACTGAGATTAAGTGAGATGTTAACTGCTACGTTAACTGAGGTTAACGTGAGATGAATGTGCTGTTTTCAATAGGGAAAGCATGCAAAGAAAATAGATAGGGAAGGCATGGGAAGAAAGCATGCGTGATCCCTATCTCTGACTGTGCCGATGATTACATAGAACGTGATGAGGCATAGTACGTGATGAGGCAAGCTGCTGGTGCGGAAACCAGTGCGCATATTTGTTTCTCTTCGCAGCTCATATTTGTGTTTTGTTTGCACCGTGTATTTTTCTTCGCAGCCCATATTTCCATTGCGCATATAGTGTTCAATCCCATATTTGTTTTTCTTTGCAGTTGGATGATTGCGGGTTCAGCACGGGCTCTTGCTTTCCAGCTGATCACATCAATGACCTGCACTGGTATTATTAGTTGAACTTAGTTGTAATCAAGGAGAATGAGCGTGTCTAGTGGGCTGAATCTAGAAGCTAATGATGGAGCTCGACGACGGCGAACTCAGTGGTTTGATGGCCGCAGGAAATGAAGGTGTGAAAGACAGCGGAGTCTAGGTCCACGTGCTTGGTGCAGAAACAGTACCGTGTGGAGGTCAATCTTTGGCCGCATCTGGAGTTGCAAGGTATTTGCTCACATCAACGAGATCTGCTTCCACTTGCTTCTTCCGGCAATTGTTTCCATGTTTATATTTTGGCAACTGGATAAAGTTTTATGGAAGAATTGACGTACGTTTTTCGGTTTTGTGGGGTTCAGAATTGCTTCCGAGATGTTGGCATTCTCTCTGTTACGATGCACACGGTTCGTCGCTGCTTGCGGCGGCTCCCCAGTCGCGGTGCTCACCGGAAGCGCCTCTTTGTGTCTGCTCATAACCATCGCCGCCACTGGGTGCCCCTCGATGCAACCCCCTCTTCGGTTGTCCCCGCCTTCATGACCATTATCTGCTCCGCCGTTGAACCGCTCACTAGGAACAGCCTCGGTATTCTTGCCTATCATTCGAGTCATCTGAAGAAGAAAAAAGAAAAAAGAAAAAAACATTTTACTAACTAACTGCTTCCCCGTGATCAAGTTGAAATGAACAGGCTTGCGAGTCACTGATTATGAGATTTTTACCTCAATCTCACGTTGATACCATTGTGGTCGCAATGAAGAGCGATTCTGTGGTTGCAGCCCCAAAGGCGAGCGTGGAAGTTTCGAAGGTTGAGGGCATGGAAGTCACAGAGGGCAAGGATGAGGTGGGGAGAAAGACCGTGAATGTGGTGGCTGTGGAGAAGGAAGTTGTGACTAAGACTAGCAATTTTTTGAGAATAAATAAATTTATGTATTCAATTTTGAAGGATATTAAAAAGGTCATTCATTCTATTTATATACATGTATATTCTTTTAAAATAATAAATTTTCATGTCATTTAATAAGTAATAAATATTTACATGTATTTACATTTTATGGTAATAACAAAATATATAATTGCAATACTATAACGGATCTCTACATTTTATTTATTTTTTGTTAAATATTTATTTAATATAATATCTAACTTTTATGTTTAGTTACATAAGTAGATTTATAGAGACATATTGTAATAAAAATAAATAAAACCCTATATTAGTAATAAGAGACTCATTTGTATTAATATAATACAATACCATCCCACAATGTGATTCGTTGTGAACGGCCACCCGTCCGTTTCTTTCGCTGCATCGTAAGTAGGGTGTTTCCTTGATTCAGCTCTTTCTGTTTATGAGGAACACTTGAAGAGCGGCGTTGTTCAGCTGAAGAGTCCATACTCTTTCCACAACTCTCATTTCCAGTGCATGATTCGGACACGTTTTCTGAAAAAGTTGGCTTGCAGGTGATCTCTGCAAGCTACGAGCGAGCAGCTTCCATCGCTGCCGGGATCACGAGATGCACGGAGTCTGCCACCATTTCTGCAATCTTGTCACCCCCAGGTCACACTTTCAGTCCCAACTTTGGTGTTTCACAAACCAGGAATTGTGTATCTGGCAATCCCCTTGTCTGCGCGGGTGTCTGTGATTTTCAAGGGTCTTGTTAAGATTCCAACAATGCTGTGTCTATTTCCCCTCGTTGGGAAGTTGGGGTGCGGGTTGAGCTGGTTGGAACATATCAGAGCCAATCTGCGACGGTGTTTCCATCTGCTGATGTGACCTAATTGCTGGAGAATGGCGGTGAGTCGCCGAATGTCAACGAGGTACCCAATCGCAAGGAAAGGAGTTCCAGCACAAAATTTATCCGTGAATGGTTGGTACATGCGACGTTGTCGAGGAACTAAAAAAAGCGATCACCAGAAGGAAAGAATGTTGGCCGCTCTATTGACCACCCTGAGCAGATCCAGTAACCTAGATTCAGCACCGCGTGCTGAGAGATTGGAGCTGAGGTCCGACAACAAACTTTCGCTCTCGACGGACAAAGCGTTCCGGTGTGGGCTCCTAGGAATTGGTCCTCACTGACCGACATAAGTTTGTTCGCTGGTCTGCCGGCAAATTTATTCTTTAAAATGTCTTTAACAACCTGGTCCTCCTCACTTGTGCGAGCTGGAAATATATCCACCTGGATATTAGAATCCCAATTTATTTTATGGATTCCCAATGGGCACCAGCCTTGAATGTTGTTCCTTTTGAACACCCTGACTTACTGAGTAGAAATTGGCTCCATTCTTGTTCAATCAAACTTGGTTTCCGCAACAGTAGTTTCTTGTGTAATTAGTCATATTTGATCTCAATACTACATGAATGCAATTGACATTCATTGCCTCTCCAACCCACTGCCATTGTCTTTAATATTAAATCTTATGTTATTTATACTGATCTTTGTTTTACCAAACTTTTTGCTTGTCTGCTACTTAGAGGCAGTGGGCAAGGTAGAACCAAGACTGATACTTTTTATCCATGTGCCAAGTTACCAAGGTACTAGCTAAGCACATTTCTTGCTAAAGCATTGTTACATGACTATCCACGTTCTTTTGTTATTCAAGTGAAACTACTAATTAAAAATATGCTGTGTAAACATACATATAAACCAAAATAAAGCTTAATTTGATTTTAGACCAACTCAACCATAAATGGTTGGAGAAAATATTTTATTGTAATTTTTTTGAGTAGATCAAGTAATTATGTAATTTTTTTGAGTAGATCAAGTAATTATGTAATTTTTTTGAGTAAATCAAGTAATTATGACAAGATATTTTTAAGAATAGGGCACCACCAAACTTCCAAAAAGGTGACGCACGATCTTAAAAAAATGGGCGTGTGAAACAATCTGACGAAAGTCACGACTGTCTGCGAAAGTTATTAAATTTCTCGTCGCTCAGTTGTTGTTCTGCTACGTTGACGTTGGAGAGGCCCGGATCCCGACTTAGCACTGGTGATCAAAGGGAGGATCAGATACCACGGATGATCGATTACTTTCAGAGACGAAGGATCGTGAGTTTCTGTTTGCAACGAACTGCAAGCGTGGTGAATGATTTGCAGTGTCCAGCAAGTTGGGTTGCGGGAGGGAGGGAGAGCGCGAGAGAGAGAGACAGAAAGATATAAAAGGAGAGTTCAGAGGTATGAGAGTTTCTGTGATGTGCCATGTTGTGCTCGCTATCGCTGCGAGTTCTGTGGGTGTAAGTGCCGTCGACAGATTTTGAGGGGATTGTAATGCAAGGAGAACGCTTGAAGCATCTTGTCGAAGCTCACTTGATAAACTAGAAAGTTCTCTCTCAACGGCTGATCGACTTTTAAATTATTAGGGTTGATCTCAAGATTCTATGTGCTGGATTGCAACTTGATGAACTGTCCGGTCTGATACAAAATGGCCTCGCTTGACCGCCTTCCTTTGCAAGTTCCGGCCTTGAACAGAAAACAATCGAACTAAGAGCTTTTTCATATGCTTTGCTCATTCACTGAGTCGGGAATTGATATGAATCGTGACACACCCAACATATAACTGAGGCGGCGTCTGTTGCATTATCTAATAGGCGGGTTCTACACTTGTTGATCTCCTGTTACAGTCCATTGACGGCAGGCCTCTACTCTCCCATGCCCGGCTTAATCTGCTCTGCTTAACTAGATCCTCGACTCCAGTTTTCCCATCTGTCGGGCAAGATTGCCTGCGAAGCATGTTCGGTAGTTCATTTGTAGGCACGCGGTTTGCGAGTGTGGGGTTAAAAATTGGTTGGTTGTCTTCCACCCTTCGTGCATTCATTTGTGCTTGAGAGGTGCAGTGCCGCCCGCATGCCGATACGAAGTCTGGATTATTTCGGTGACTCGTCTCTGTAACAGACGGTAGAATGTTTCTGACACGCAGTGTAGTCATATTGTCGCGTGTAGGGGTTTGGACCTATGATTCGAAAGCACATGTAGCTGGCAAGAACTAGTCATCTGAATCCTTCTTTGTCAGCCTAGGTTTTCATTTCGAGGACTGTTTCTCGTAAGAATCCTGTCAATGATGTACCAGTCAGTCCCTCTTCCTAATTTGGGAAGAAATTGTACCCACCACCTTACTTGGCAAAACCTAGTCATGACGATCCTGTGAACTTTTAGGGATTCTGAGGCTGATGCGGCTGGCAATTCTAGGCTTTTCAAGATCTTTAACAAACAAGAGGTTTTACTTTATTTTTATTTTGTTTATTTTTGTTGTTGTATTGAAACAGGGTCTGCCCGATGCTCAGAAAAGTAGTTTGGTTACAACAAACAAGGAGCATTCATACACACCTAATATTGTGATTGAGGACGGAACATGAAGCACAGAACCTACTAAGTTACGGCTCACAAACAGGAGATTTAAGGAACAGGATTCGGCCGGTGTGAGGCGCAGCATCGTTAGCATGATGGAATCGATATCATGTGTGAACATCTAGGTAGTTTAATTGGCCCACAAGGTCTGTACACTTTGATTGGGCGAAAATGTCTGTACAGCATTTATCGGACCGTGCAGACATGCAGACATGTGCAGACTTTCAGAAGTTTCCAGGATAATAATGGAGCACCATCCTCGATGTCAAGGACTACGTGTGGCTAGGAATGGCTTTGCATAGTGAACAGATCCCAGCAGATTCTTTTAAAAATATGTTTTCCTGAATCTGTGATCGATACATTAGTTTACATGTGAGACCACGACTCTGGTGCTCTAATGTCTGCAGAAGTTACCGGAAATGGCTCTGTACGCTATGTCCGCGCCGTAGTGGAGATATGGTCATTGTTGCTGTCAATTTAAACTTTCTACTTGTAATAGCTTCCTTAATAACATTTCGTAATTTCGAGAAGGTTTTCGTTGTTCATACGTAACAACCTTTCATTAACCAAGTCTTGAGGTGGGCGTCATATGAATGTCACTTATGTCTGCACTCTACCGCAGTTCTCTCCACCTTCTCTTCTGCCTCATGATTCGTAACGCGCTTAGGCTCGAGCGCACACTTTCGTGGTTGTAGGTAACTTGCTTGCCGGGTGCCCATTCTGATTGTAGGTCCCTAGTCTGTGAAGGCGTTTGCCGACTGTTACCACGTCGGCGACTGGTGTAGGAAATGTGAGTGCAGACATGGAGATAAGCGTAACCAGGGCATGCGTTGGTCTTGACCGTGTTCGGCCTTCACCCGACTTTTTTAAGTAGTAAAATATACTAAAGCATTCCTGGTGGGGTAATAATTTGTTCTCCTTTAGACCCTGCAGGAAAAATACTTGCGGAGTGATATCAAGGTTCTGTGTTGTGAACAGGCAGATTGTCGATTCATCCACATATGAGGGTGTAGGGGGCAGAATTGTGTGATGACAGGATGTGAATCCCTTATGACATATTCGTTGGCTGCAATAGCCTTCAATTTGTTGTATTAAATCATGGTGATGTGTAGTCCGTTTCCTGTCCCAAAGTGACTGTTTGGGAATTCAGTGTTTGGTTCCATCCAATGAATTTTTTTAATAGATTATTGGAGTCAACTTTTGGAGCCGACCTTGTCGAATGTTGAACATGTCAAGTATCAAGTAGGTTTTAATATGCTCTCTAGACAATTTTTAGAGCCAACCTTGTTAAAAGTTTGAACATTCAAGTATGATGTTGCTATTTTTAACGTTTTTTAAACTTAGCAATTTGAAACTAAATTCAAGATGCAATTATTTGCGGATTTCAAAATTGAAATGATTATATTAATTCACCTAATCACCTCTTTTTTATGTCAAAATTGGAAAAATACATCTATATTGATATCTTAGTTTTGTGCAGTTGTCTGAATTCTTCACCAAACTTTGTAGAATTTCTAAACCTGGAGGGAATTGAATGTAAGCATTTTTATAAATTCTACTAACAACTTTGATTTGGAACTGCTTTGAATGTCAGTGTGTTCAGAACTAATCGGTCCAAAGTTATCATCTTAACATCACATCCAGCCAAATGGGATAGATTAAGTTGAGGTGAATTTTCACTACCCGTGTACTTACTCTGAGGTTTTTGAATCTTCAGGAGAGTAAGGATGATAGTTTTATTACCTATTTCAACTACACTGATAGCAGTCAAATGGCTCTTTCATAGAAATTCATGTTCGCTCGGCGCATTTGGTTCCAAGAGTCCAAATGTGACGTGTAAGTCTCTATGTTACAACAGCTTTTGCATCTTCTGATTACTTCTTGTTTTCATCAAGGTTGCTTTTCAAATTCCGAGCAATGAAACTGAGTCACCTCGGGGGATGCTGTTGTGACACTAGCTAAAAGAATGGTATCTCAGGATTTAGAAAAACATATATTTGCTACTACTGAGAGACTTAAAGCCCTGTCCATCACAACAGAAGGAGCTAGCCCACCACAATTGGAAGCAGATCAGCCAGCAGATAGGTCGGTTCAACAGTTACATTGGAACTCCTTCCCAGCCGAAATCCAGACTTTGATCCTGGTCCGTTTGCCCCTGTTGGATCTGCTTATTGCTGGTCAGATAAGTCGATCTATCAAAGATACGACATCTCGTCCTAGCTTTCATCGTGAGCGCGGACTTCTTCGCCCAACGGAGTGCTCTCTCAGTCCCATAGTTTTCTACGTGGAGGGAACGTTGTGGAACTTGAGGGGATTCAATTCTCGAGAAGGGGCATGGATGAAACTGCCACCATTCAGCCACCCACTCATAGAAGCTTTAGACCCACAGTTGTTCAAGGACTGCCTTGTTGCAGGGGACGTCGGGTTCTTCTGCATGAACGTAGGGAAAGTATTGGGACCTGAGAAGATATGTGTCTACAATCCCTTGACGCGGGAAGCCCACAAGCTGCCTCCTCTAAATTTCCGACGTCATCCCGTTCTCCTGAATTTACATGTAACACTAGCTAAAAGAAATGGGTTACTGGTTTCAAGTTTTAGAGTTATAGCCGTGGGTAGTGCAGGGGCGAAGACCGAGACCGTCTCGAGGAAAACTGAGATCTACGACTCCGAGAGAGGTTGCGGTTGGGAAACGGCTGGAGACTCGCCTGGACCCGACTACTTCATTAACGAGTACCAGACAGGGTACTATGACAAGGATTTGAATTTGCTACTTTGCGTCGGGTTCATGGTCGATGGTAAGAAAGGCATTCTCGCGTTTAACGTAGGGACCCGCGAATGGGTAAGGAACTGGTATTGTCCTCTTTTGGAAATGCGACAAGGCGTCGATCCCGACCTATCAATTGATTACAGCATTGTTCAGCTTGTGCAATGTGATGGAATGGTCTTCCTTTTCTCCGAGCAAGTGATAGGGGTGGACACTTTCCATTGCATCGATAGGCTAGATTTGCGCAGCGGACCACGACATGAATGGCGAAGGATTCTGACGCGTTCAAGGCATGGGCAACGAGCGCTGTTAGTGTATCCAGAGTTCACTTGTGTCCCACTGGATGGTCGCAAGCTGTGCATCTTCAACACCGTTGAGCGCACTGGGGTGATCTACGAGATGCCGGAGGATTCTGTTGATGGCCCCATCCACTCTGATCACTTCGACGTCTTACCTGCTCCCGCAGAAATTAGCAACAAAGCGCGCTTTTATAGTCTCAATCCAATCAGCTATTCCTTCCAACCTAGCTTCGCCGTGTCAATGCCAGAGTTTTATGTCCCAGGAGACCTATGAGTAGCCCAGTTAGCTTTAAAGCATAAAAAAAAGAAAAAGAAAAAGAGATTATTATTATTATTATCATTACTACTACTACTACTAGTATTATTATCATAAAACATTAGAATATAACATATAAAAAGTAGAAGAAATTGTTGTGGGTGGCTAACATGGTTAGAAATTTGAGTGGATAGTAGTTTTTTGTAAGCTTAAACATATGTTTTTTAGGCCATAGAAGTGAGTCATAGTGAAGGCCTCTTAACCTTATTTGACAACAAATATTTGATGTTTTTTTGAAAAAAAGAGTTATGTTTTAGTCGAGATAATCTTAACAACTTAATATGGTATTATAAGAAATATTAACGACAGATCAATACAACTTCAACAAATGTATAATCAAATTATGTACTGTTATTATCAGTTATTATATAGTTATCAAAGAAGGTAAGTTTTTCAACCCAAAGTGGAGTTTTTAATTCAAAGAAAGTAAGTTCCTCAATCCCAAAAATACGGTACCAATTAAAAAATAAAAATAAAAATGCTTAGCCATAAAATTGACATGGTTTTTTTAATTCTTTTTTGTTCTAGTTCAATTCAATCTGTACTTTAATTCAAAAATCTACTAACATTATAAGGTTGAATATTTGAATTTTACAGAAAATGGAAGAATTATTTTGGAGTAACAAATTTAGATCGACATGGGAGAGAATCAAAGAAGGGTATGTGCAAGCAGCAATTATAACCCAACTTTCTTCAAATTTAATAATTTCTTTTCACTCAACCATGACAAATTTTTCTATTAGAACTATTTTCGTCTAAAATCCAACTAGTACAAACAATCAACTAAATTCGTATATATTTAGATTATTTTATTTAACCACAAAGAACTGCACTAAAATAAAATCAAAAGGATTAGTAATAGTGATGCTCTATAGAAACACAAATACTACATATCAAATGATAATCTAGATTTTTTTTAAATAATATATATATATATATATATATATATATATATTTGATTAATAAACCATAAGGGTTGAGGTGAGTAACTTGTTACCTTTTGTTCTTTGCTAAGTACAACTTCACAATAATCTAAAAGCTAAATAAATCATATGGTATGGCTAATGCATTAAGTTGCATACTGCATGAAAAACTTGGTATAGAAAAATAAAATTCAATCACAGATTTTTTAATTTTGAAATTTTTATATATGTGAAATATAAATTGTAACTAGTCATCAAAATATACTTATACATAAGTAAGCTATTATCTTAAATGTTGAAGAACCAACAAAGAATATTTACACCAAAGCAATTTTTTTAAACTTAATAGTAGAAGATCTTAATCTTATGGAATCGACTTCATTCTACAACAAGACATATAGTTTTTAAAAATAAATTAATGCTTATATTCATTAATTTAAATGTCATGTTTCTTATCTTATTATAAATCTAAATATTATTTTAATTTCTCTTCTAATTATATATATATATATATATATATATATAGTATAATAACAGATGTTAATTTTTATAGAATCAATTAATTTTTTTATATACAATAATGTTATTGTGAAATTACTTAATAACCTCTTTAATACTCTATAATAATATCTAAAAAGTTTATTGGTGTTATGTCTTATATGTGTTGAGAATATTTAGAAAGACACAAGAATAATAGTAAGTCATACACATACACAAGAGTAGTAGTAAGTCATATACACAAGAGAGTTTCTAAGGAGAGAGAGCTTCATACACACCAAATCTATTCATCTGGTTGTGTCTCGTACACAAGAAGAGAAAAGAAGAGAGGATAAATAGTACTTCTCCATTAGACTCTAAATACTGTAGCTATGGTAATTACTGTAGTCTACAATAAATATTATGGAGAGCACCGGCTACATTTAATGATCTCAACACTCTTCCTCGCTCATCATAATATTTACATAATATAAAATTTACATAGAATTATGATCTATACTTTTCTGTGATCTTGCAAGATTAAGAATTGTTGCCTCATTAAAACCTTATCTAGGAAAATCATATTTCATTTAAGGACAAAACCATAGATGAAGAAAAAAGAGTACAACATCATTTTCTTTAATTATTTAAAGAGGTCATTAACTTTCTTATTCAAAAAAAGTAAGTTGTCGCATACCAATGCCATAAATAAGTCGATGATGGTTGCTTAATGGAAGAGCTTGGGTGAAGAGATCAACCAGGTTATTTGTAAATTGAATTTTCTTAATTATAAGTTCTTGATCAATAATCAAGTCATGAGTATAACTAAAATACTTTAGATCAGTATGCTTTGTTCTATCGCCTTTAATGAAACCAACTTGCATCTGTACAATACAAGCACTATTATCTTTATGCAAGATAGTTGGAGAATCATCATATGAAAATCCACACGTTGTTTGAATGAATTTATCAATTGATCACAATCAAATATATTCTCAAGATGCTTCATGTAAGGCAATAATTTTTGCATGGTTGGATGAAGTTGCAGTTATTGTTTGTTTCACAGATTTCCATGATATTGTAGCTCTATGTCTTAAAAAATACATATCCTATTTGAGATTTGGTTGTTGCAATATCAGATTTATATCCTGCATCACAATATTCAACCCATTTTGGATCTGCAGATTTTGTGTAGTATAATCCCAAGTCTTCAGTACCTTTTAAATAACATAATAAATGTTTAATGCCATTCCAATATTGTAGTATTGGATGTGTACTATATCTTGTAAGAACACTAACTGCAAATGTAATAATTGGACTTGTAGATGTAGCTAAATATAAAAGTGCTCCAACTGCTACAAGGTATGGATATTGATCCCTTAATATTTCTTCCTCTTCCTTACATAGATGATATGGATCATGACCATCACGACCACGTCCAACCATTGGTGTGGACAATGGATAAGCATCAATCATATTAAATCTTCGCAAGATTCATCTAATATACGTTAGTTGATAGAAAAAAATGCTACCATTTGTTAGATGCATAATTTGAAGGCCAATGCAAAAAGTTATTTTTCCTAGCATTTTCATTTCAAATTCACGTATAAGTAGGTTTGTAGTTGTAACACATGCAGATGTGATACCCACTAGGTTAAGATCATCAACATATACAACGATGATCACAAAACTAGTTTTATCTCGTTTGATAAACAAACAAGGAATTAATGGATCACTTATAAAATTATTTGTTATTAAATAATCTTGAAGACATTGATATCACATTCATCCGGATTATTTTAAACCATACAAGGCCTTACATAATTTAATACCATGATATTATCCTAGAGCAGGTCTATTTGGAGTTCCTTTTCTCAGCCAGGTGGAACTTTCAAATAAATATTTGCATCAAGAGAACCATATAGATATACAGTTACTACATCCATCACATGCATCTCAAGGGTGGCATGAACTGTCATTCCAATAATATATTGAAATATAATTGAATCCATGACTGAAGAATATAAAGATTCATAATCAATGCCAAATCGTTGAGTAAATCCTTGAGCAATAAGACGAGCTTTATAGTGAGTTATTTAGCCTTAAGCATCTCGCTTGTGTATTAATACTATTTTATATCTCACAAGGCGAGATATAAAGAGTCTACAATTAGACCAAAGACTTTCTTTTTATACAAAGAGGCATACTCTTCCTCAATAGCAATTTTTTATTTTGACCAATCTGAGCGACGCATCGTATCTTCGATGGTTTGAGGTTCAGGATCGTCTTCATCGTAAAAAAAGGCTTCTATAATCATATATACAAATGATTCATCTACCATAATAGATGGTCTGTCCCAAATATCATCTATAGTACTATATAGAATAGATAATTCTTTACTCAATTTGTTTTTATTCCTTCCAATTCCAAGATTGTTTTTCATAGGAATTGAAGGTACATTATGCATGGATATATCATCATGAATTAGTAGTCGTGTAAGATGAGTGGCAATTTCTTGAGAAATAATACCAAGATTAGTTAATTTTATAGCTTTCTTCTCACGTGGTTGCTTATCTGGTCCACGAGTTCTTCTAGTTGTTGTTGTTATAACTTGAGGTATTGTAATCAATGCCACTACAATCTGAGGAGGTGCATTCTGAGCCTCATTAATAGGAACTCTTGTAATTCTAGGTGCATCATTGAAGCCATCAGGTGTTTCATCTGCGATCCATTTTAAATGTAAAATCTTAGCAATTTCAGTTTCTACCAAAGATGTCCTATGATCAGGATTCATTGTAAATATTTCTGGTGCTTCAAATATGAGTACTTTATTTCTTTGTTGATTGGATATTCTTCCTTGAAGAGATGGAAATACAATTTCTTCAAAACGGTAATTTTACAAACGTGTACGTAATAATGTGCCAGTTGATGGATCAACAATACGAATAATGCTTGGTGAATCAAAACCAACATATATGCCTTCTTGTCAATGAGCTCCAATGGTACGCCGTTGAGGTTCTGGTATTAGAATCCAAGAACAACAACCAAATACTTGTAAGTGAGATACATTTAGAACACGACCCGAAATGTGTTCATGTGGTGAAACAATTTCAAGAGAAGGATGGAGGCATATTAATGCTGTAGCATGTAAAATTGCATGACCCCACATAGATGTAGGTAGATTTGCATGAAGGAGGAGTGGCCGGGTAATGAGTTGTATATACTTTACAAATATCTCTGCAAGTCCATTTTGAGCATGTTCATATGGAACACAATATATCAACTCAATTCTTGTTGCAATACAATAGTCTTCAAAAGACTTTGATGCAAATTCTTTTGCATTATTCATACGCAATGTTTTTATAGGATAATCAAGAAAATGTACCCAAAAGCGAATAAGCATAGATATAAGATTGGCAAACACCATATTTCGAGTTGATAATAATGAAACATGTGATTGTTTACTTGATGCATCAACAAGGACCAAAAAATAACAAAATAGTCCTGATATTGGATTAATAGGACGACAAATATTACCATGCAATCTTTCAAGCATTGGTGGTAATTCTTGTGGAAGTTTTCAAATTGACGGCAGAGTAATCATTTTACCTTACATGCATGAACTACATAATTCTATAGAGTCTACATCTGCAGGCTTTAAATTGTGTCCAGTTATACATGGAATGATCTTTCTAAATAATGTGGATCCTAGATGTCCCAATTGTCCATGCCAAAGAGAAATATGACTCTCTGAGATAGATGATGCAAAATTAAATATAATGGGAGGCCAAATCACAATTTGGTATAAACCATTTTCTGTAGCAAAAGCTTTTTTAACAACTTTATGATTCTTCATAAGAACCAAAACCTCTTTTTTATTTAAAGTAGCAGTCAAGAGGTGATAACCATTAATATGCACATCTCGGTAGATGATGAGACTCCGAAGTGCTGAGGATGTAAACATTACATGTTTACATTTTATGATGGAATTCGCATGTAATTTTACCATCGCTATGCCCTCTTGGAAACAAAACGCATTTGCTCCATCCATGGTCATCATATTTTTAGTTTGCCAAGTTGAAGATTTTTCAATATAAAATCATCTATCTCGCAAGATAGTATGTGTTATTGGAGAATCAATGAGCACATCATTTGATTCATCATTAGAGGTTCTATCATTCATATAAGCCTATAAGTCATTAACACCAATTGAATCCATGGACGCATCCATGGTATGAACTTCACAAGCCTCAACTTGTAGTTTCTTATTTTCTTGGAACATTTTAATAAAATATTTTGAAGTAGGACACGCATGTGTTAAATGTCCAATCATTCTGTACTTATGGCAAGAACGCATCTCTGATTTTTGTTTTCTACTATAATTAATAATATAATGTTTATTCTTTCCATATGGGTAGAAATAGTCTTCACTATGACTACCTTGATACTTATGAGCATGTTTTCCATATTTATATAATTTCTTCTCAAACTTTGAAATATTAAGTGCATGAGATTCTGGAAATGTAGTTCCATTAGGACGAGCTTCCGCATTGCACAAGAGTAGCTCATTTTGCTTCTCCGCAAGAAGTAGATAGGACATGAGATCAAAATGACTCTGAAATTTCATATTCTTGTATTATTGTGCAAGCACAGCAGGAAATGTAGAGAGAGTTTTCTCAATCATATCTTCTTCAGAAATACTTTGTCCACATAATCGTAATTGTGAGACAATACTATACATTTTACTATTGAAAGGATTTAAATTTGGAAAATCCAAGATACATAAATGAATCCAATTATGACGTGCACGTGGAAGAGAAATGGTCTTTTGATGATCAAACTTGGATTTAAGTTTCTTCTAAAGTTCTGTAGGATCTTCCATTTTTAAATATTGATATTGTAATGCAGGTACAAGATGACGACGAAGGAGAAGAAGTGCTTTCCAATGAATAGCAGGAGATATAGAAATACTTGTTGTAGGAGATTCTTCAAACATAATGGCATCCGAGAGTTGTTCTGCAAATAAATTTGCTTTTGCCATTTTTGTCCATAATAGATAATTATTTCTATCCACAGTCAAGGTACGTTTTATTCAACTTTTCTACTTGATCTTATATTTTAGTCTATAATAGATAATAGTTTCTAAGGAAAAATATATATATATATATATATATATATACATATGTCTTATTTAAAATTTGAAAATAATGCTTATTCAAAAGTTCTTTGTAATATAATCATTATTCAAAATAAAATATCAAATTATAAGTTTATTTTTATATGTAATAAAATACTTCCTTAATTTCTATTTTTTCTTCTTTATGTATATTAAATACATATATAGTAAAATTTATCTTTTACAAATCAAAGTTTGTAATACTACATCTATAGTAAAATTTATCTTATACAAATCAAAATTTACAATATTCTATAAACATATATATATATATATATATATATATATATATTACTAATATTAAATTATAAAAAAATACATATTTATGATATAATATTTTTTTATAAATACTAGAAAAACCCATTTAGCAAGCTAAATAATCGCATAATAGTTGCAATAACCCTAAATCACTTGTATTTGTATATAATAGAGATGTTTTTTTGATTGAAATTTATAATAAAATAGTTACCAGAAAAGACAAGGAACAAGAATTCATAACTTAGAATTCATTTTTCATTGGATCCGCAGTGATCTATATTCTATTCCCTCATTGGACTTGCACAAATCCCTATTCACATGGATGCTGAAGTTTGTTTAGAGGCTGCCTCTCAATCCCAATTTTCAACCATCAGGCTTGCTTCAAAGAATACTTATTTTGTTCAATTGTTCAAAAGAAAAAAAAAATCTTTTGAACAATTATTTCTTAAGATAATATTTAGGTTAATTTTGCTCTAAATTATTTTGTACAGGAGAGGGTTGCTGGGACCCGTGACCCGTGACGCAGTGCGATGCGGGAGCCAGGCGAGCTCCCCCCGCGCTCCCCCGCGTTCTCAGCAATCGTGGTAACGGCCATAATTAAATTTTATCTGACGGCTGAGATGCCTCGAGTGTCATTGGATCTCTAACGGCTAATATATTTTGCATGAAGTCCCCTATGTGTCCGATTGTTCTCTCTCAAGCACTGCTGCCTTCGTTCTTGAAAGAGTGCTCTGTGTTTTGGTTTCCTTCAGGCTTGTATAATATGTGGCAGGTCAAGGAAGTTTTTCGTAACTCTGGACGTCGATATACATCCCCTGTCAATATCAGTGAGTTGTCGATAACTGTGACTTGTGTGTGCCTGACGAAATTGGTCACGTGGGATATCCCGATGTCAATGTGACTGAGCTTGCGGAGCGAATGGATCGCTTCTCAGACCCTCGTGAAGATGGAGGCTCAACGGGGGTGCCCATCTCCAACGTTGTGGATCAACAGGAATACACTTCAATGAGAGGTAAAAGTCCTCAAGAATGCTTGAGCCTATTGAATGTCATGCCACTGGAAGTTATGGATTATATTTTAGCCTTTGCTCCTTCTTCAATTCTCTTCCAGGTGCGTGGAGTGTGCAAAGTTTTTTCGACTTTCATTAGTAGGAGAACTTTCCTCCAAGCACGTGCTGAGCTCCGTCCCTTTGAATGTCCTCTTAGCCCTCTCTCTTTTATTGTTGAGAAAGGCAAATGGCAAGTAGTGGGTCTCAACTACCAAGCACACTTGATGGAAGATCAGAAAGTATGGGAAAAACTTCCACCATTCACATTTGCATCGCCCGATCCAGACCTCTTTAAGGGTTTCCTGGTCGCCGGACATGGCGGTCTCATTTGTGCGGAGGTAGGGAATTCCGATGGGCCTGACAAGCTCGTATTATATAATCCTTTGACAATGAAAACACTTTTACTGCCTTCTTTGATTGCTCCACGACACCCTGTTGCCCTGTCGTTGCATGTGACCCGAAGTACGAAACGGGACACGTACATCCCAAGCTTTCGGGTTATCGCTGTGGGTAGTGCGGCGAATGGAACTGAGAGACTCTCAAGGAAAACCGAAGTGTATGACTCTGCTGAAGGTAAGTGGAAAGTCGCCGGAGATGTTCCTGGAGCCGACTTCTCCATAAATGAATATCAGACCGGAGTCTTCTGTGAGAGCCTGAATCTGCTGTTGTGTGTTGGTTTCATGATCGACGGTAGAAAAGGCATTCTTGCCTTCGATGTGGTACAGTGCAGATGGCGCGAAAATTGGGTTTGTCCGTTGCATGAGCTGCCTGCAGACAATGAAGCACCCACGTTCGTCCATTTCTCCATTGCAGTGCTTGTGGAGTGCAGTGGCGTGATCTACCTGTTTTCAGAACATGAGAGAAATAAAAAAGTTTCCCATTGCATCGACAGACTGGATTTGGACAGTGCAGGAGGATACACATGGACGAGGAAAGTGACACGCGAGAGACAGAGAAATCAAGCTCTGCTCGTGTATCCAGAATTTACGTGTGTCCCTCTGAAGGACCACAAGCTGTGCATTTTCAACACGATTGAGCGATCGGGGGTTGTGTATGACATGCAAGATGATCCCATTGACCCTAGTAAGTACGAGGCGTTGCCAGCACCTCCTGCATTAGGTAATAAAACTCTGTTTCACAGTCTCAACCCTATTACTTATGCATTTGAACCGAGCTTCGTAGTCGATTTACCTGAAAACTAACCCTCCGTGATTTTGAATTCAAATCGATTTGCATCTTTTTTTTAAGTAATTTACTTGACTAGTTAACCCAGAAAAATTTAAATGAACCCAATAAAACCCACAAAACCAAATCTTAATTGAATAAGACACAGGTTTGCGAGGAGCTGCAAAGTTTAGGGTTCTAACGGAGCTCTGACCGATTTCTAATGGCTGACGTATATCACACGACGTCTTCTAACGGATCTCTGACGGCTAATGTATTTCACATGAAGTCTTCTGTGTGCGTGCCACTTTAAGTACATTGCTGTGGTTGTCGAATGGAGAGTTTTGAAGCAGATGTCTCGCCCACCCATGGTTGATGGTAAGTCTCGCATGTTTCTACACTAACAGGCACTGCCGCGTTAATTTGTGTCAGCGTGATTTGTGTTGTGATTTCCTTCAGGCTAATGTAATGTGTCGCAAGTCTAGGAGGTTTTCGTAACTCCGGACGTCGACATACATCCCCTGTGAACATTAGTTAGTTGTCGATAACTGTGACTCGGGTGTGCCGGACGAAATTGGTCACGTGGGACATCCTGATGACAATGTGACCGAGCTTGCGGAGCGAATGGATCGCGTCTCAGTCCCTCGTGCAGATGGGGGGCAACGGAGGTACACATCTCCAACGTCGGGTATCAACAGGAATACACCTCAATTAGAGGTGCAAGTCCTCATTAAGGCTTGAACTTATTGAATGACATGCCACCGGAAGTTCTGGATTATATTTTAGAGTTTTCTCTTTTTCAATACTCTTCCAGGTGCATGGAGTGTGCCAAGTTTTTCCGACTTTCATTAGTCGGAGAACTTTCCTCCAAGCACGTGCTGAGCTCCGTCCCTTTGAATGTCCTCTTAGCCCTCTCTCTTTTATTGTTGAGAAAGGCAATTGGCAAGCAGTGGGGCTCGACAACCAAGCACATTTGATGGAAGACCAGAAGTATGGGAAAAACTTCCACCATTCACATTTGCATCGCTCGATCCAGATCTCTTGAAGGGCCTCCTGGTCGACGGACATGGCAGTTTCATTTGCGAGGAAGTAGGAAATGCTGACGAACCAGAGGACCTCTTACAAATCCCACACAAAGTCCCCCATTGCATCGACAGACTGGATTGGGACAGTGCAGGAGCATACACATGGCGGAGGAATTTGACACGCCAGAGATAGAGAGATCAAGCTCTGTTCGTGTATTCTGAAGTAACATGTGTCCCTCTGAAGGACCAGTTGTGCATCTTTAACACGGTTGACCGACCAGCGGTTGTGAATTACATGCTGGATGATCCCATCTACCGTAATAGGTATGAGATGTTGCGGGCACCTCCTGCGTAAGGGAATAGAACTCTGTTACGCAGCCTCAACCCTATTACGTATGCTCTCGAACTGAGCGTCGTAGTTGTTTTACCTGAGGAGCAGCTCTCGGTGATTTTGAATTAAAAGCAATTTATAATTTTTTCCAGAAGGATCCGTCAGACAAGTTACACTGCGAAGTTGTGCCCTGGGAGAACCTTTTTTGCAGTATTGAAACTCTCGATCGTTTCTTGAACCACAAGGTACTGCTCCAGGTGGGAGACATCTGCAAAGTAGGTTGCATTTCCACTTACCTCTTCGTGCATATGCTTCTCTGAACCCTATACTACCCGAAACTAAACGCCAAATCAATACCAGAAGCCCGACATTACAAAGACGTAACAATGTAATGCAGACTGTCATTAACAACTGTTCCACAAACAATTCGCATGTTGATTGTTCCATTCGTCACCTTAGTTCTCAAAAAGATCTAATCAGTACCAATAGCACAATGCCACAAAAGCTACAATAATCTAGTTTCCATACACATCTTTGTTTTCAATGGCATAATTTTCCATCAAAGCCTGTAAGTGCTGGGTAGGACTTCATGCCATTTATGTACAATCAGATTAGGAATCTTGTATTTTGTATGTAGCATCTTCCTTCTAAGTTTTGTCATATATGCCATAAATGGTATGAAATCTTTTAATAATGGCTATTGAAATTTGTAAGGATCCTTAATCTAATCGGCAACTTTATCATAAAAGAAATAAATGAGATGTTTTATTCTTTTTGCAGTCAGGACAACATGCACTCTATTGTGGATCCTTGCAAAACTACTAAAGGCTCATGTTGTAACAACAAGAGATTGAGAGAATTATGTAGCTTAAAGCAGCTTGAAGAAAAGATATTGATTGTGGAGCTACCAAGCAAATTACTTGAGCACTTATTGTTACTTGCCAAACTAAAACTAAGACAGTATCTCTTGAGATATGGGAGCACCAAATCCACTCACCACTGATAGCTGGAATAGAGACATTTAATAGCCAAGTATCTCAATATGCTATAAGTTCCTTAACATCAAATTGACAAGCTCTATATTCTACTAAATTAAGGCTTCTTACGCTGAGATGAACCTAGTACTAGTCTTAGCATCTCTAATACTTCTCAAGCTTCCTTTATGGAGTTGAGAAGCTCAATTTTGGAAAACTTGGGACTTATCAGCAAAAAAAAAAAAGACTATTAAGGTGATTTTTTCCTCATTATGTTAAGCATCATTAGTTGAACATGTGGCAAATCCTTTACCAAAGCTCACAAAAATGAGCCAATTCTTATTCAAGCTTATGATTATTTTTTAATTTAGAAGGAGAATAAATTCCAAATTAAGAAATTATCTATCTTGTATATATGGCTGAAAGTAACTCAATCTGAATCTGAATAAGGTTTAGAGATTAAAAGTACCAAACTCACAAGCTTTTAGAATCCATTTGACTATGAAAGAGACTAAAGCATCAGTGGGATTTATCATATTAATGCCTATTTTATCTCTAGGTTGACAACATTATTACTATGAAACCTTGGTTTGAACTCGTTGGAGAGTTCTAAACCACATATAATTTTGAATTTGGAATCAAATTTTAGAAATACCAACCTATGTACTACTCCATATAGTAGCAAAGAAAAATGTAGGTAATAATAATATCTTATTGGCAATTATTCTATGCCTTGTGTAATTCACCTTTTTGATGTTTCAATACTTTGACTTCTTTTTTGGTCTTAGTTTTTAAAAAGTCATCAACATCTGAAGAAGATAATTACAACCAAAAGGGAGTTTTTAGCAATTTATTCATATCACCATCATTAATATATGTAACTTTCAAAGTATTTGTCTAAGTTGGTTGCATATGTTTTGCTTGCCAATTGCCATATAATTTAATCAAATTCAAAATTAAACCAAAGTTACAACAAAAGATATTTAGAAGTTGCAATAATTTCTTTACAAAGGCATTTTCACCTTAAATAATAAATGAAGTGTCATCTATGTATTGGCAATGACTTATTGTCTATCATTGATTGGTAGTGATATGTCTTTGGCCACTCCCATATTAATTCTTTTTTTCACCATATAATCAAAAATCTTAGCAATAATCAAAAAGAAGTATGGAGCAAGAGAACAACCTTGACATACTCCTCTACTTATAATAAAGGATAGAAATTATGTTCCATTCACCTTTATATTTGCTAAAATATCAATGAAGCTCAAGATTCTCATAACTACAAACTAGTGTGCAAATCCAAAACTTTCCATGGCTTGAAAAAAAAAATTGATCAATCCACCATATTATACATCTTTGAAAAATCTAACTTTGAAAAAATAAGTAGTTGTTTAGAATTTTCCGTCAAGTCTATGGTCTCATGTATAAGGAAAATATTGTCTAAAATAAATTGCATGGATAAGAAGACAAATTGATCAAAGAAGATGATTTCTACAAGAACTAAATAGAGACAAATTTGAAATACCTTGGTATATAATTTATAAGTAATATTTAAAAGTGTCATAGGGAATTAATTTATGAGTTAAGATTACATTCTACTTTTGAATTGTAAAGCAATGAGGCCTGAGATGACTCTCAAGAAAAAATTGTAAGATCTTTTAACTTTTGTTACTAAGATAAGATAATCTGATTTGATGATACTTCATAAGTATTTATAGAATTTAGTGATTAGTTTTTTTGGCCTTAAAGCCTTTTTATATGTCATTTTTTAAAAGAGAAAATTAAATTTAAGCATAGAAATTGGAGCTTAGAGTGTCAACTTCATACTTTTTGTTAATCTATCACTCATGCAATATATAATCTGTTTTGTAGCCTATACTGATTCAAGAGATATTGCAGCCTTAATATATGAATTTGTATAGTATTGCAAGTATAGAGCCTCTATTGTATATTGGTTTGTGATTGTGAGTCTAACTTCATTTTTTAGGACAATAATGGTAACACTTTCTAATCTTTCTTTATTTACTTAAAAAAACTCTTTTGACTTTATATTGCCAACTTTTTTTCATTTCATACAACTGGGCATCCAAAAGTCCTTTATATAACATGGCATGGATAGGATATTCATATTATTTGCAGATATAGATATGTAGTTGGAGTCATTTTTGGAAAGTTTCTAGAATTGAAGTTAGGATGGTGGTTCATGTGGAATCCACTATATAACCTTCTAGAAAGACTTAAGACAATTATCATGGTAGGACCTACCTCTAAAATCTTTTAGAAGAATAGTTATTTTAGTAGAATCTATCATTAAGAATATTTTAGAAAGTTCCAAGATAGTTGAACAAAATATAAATATGACTAGCTAAGACCATTTGGACATTCGATCAGGTATAGCTTCAGATTCTTTCTCTCAATAAAGTTTGGTTGCATTTTTTTATTTAGTTATATTTGGTTTTATTTGATTCTATTCTCTTTTAGTCAATTCTAACTTTTATGTTCCATTTTATTTTATTACTTTCAATTTTGTTCTAATATGCTTCATCTTATATTGTATTGAAATCTGTGTTGTTATGGAATTGATAAGGTTTAAGACCTTAAAGAATTTAATCTTATTTCATTAGTATCAGAGTAAGTGTTAGTCTATTATTTGGTAGTGTGTTGATAGCCACCATTTATTTGGAAGTTAATTATTGTGATTACATTGGATACTATTTTAGGGCTACAACAAGCTACTTTAAGAAGTCAGCTAAAAGAGAAGAAGGCATTATAAAAACAAAGTTCAACAAGAAAATTATAGCATGGTAGATATGGCAGAGCAACCTCAGATTGAGACCCAAATATAATACCTACTAGGCTAGATAGCCACTTTGTAAGAAAAATTAAAAGCTTCTAAGACAAGAGACTTAACATGTGCTAGGCTAAAATTGACTAAGCTCTATATATATTTATAGACCTGAAGGCAAAAAGATGTATGCTAATGGTTCTTCAACATGCAATAGTACTTCCAATTATTTAAGGCAAATATCAACAATAAAATTATACATGCCTCTAGTTATTTGAAAGGTGTAACAGCCATTTAGTGGCAACATCAAATTCAAAGCTATGGAGTTCAAGGTAGATTTTGTAATTGGGAGGAATGTGAGACGAAGCTTAAGAGTCAATTTTGGCCCATCAATGTACGAAAGTTAGTACCCAATCAGTTGGCTAACCTTACACAATCCAGATTGATGCAAAATTATGTCTCTCAATTCAAGTTCCTATGTCTCCAAATTGACAATATTTCAAAGGCAGAGATGATGGATCAATTTATATGAAGGTTGAAACTTGTGATCTAATAAGAAATGGAATTAAAGGATCCACAAATATTTGATGAGGCAATTAGGATTGTAGAGACGGTTGATGGAATAGATTTCAAAAATCAAGAGGTATGACCTATAGCGTGGAGTCCTGTGCCATTAGCCAATATTATGGTACAAAAACCTATGTTGATGGAGATTGATGTATTGCAAGGACGACTAACACTACAAATATGACAAATATTGGTATAGAAGGGATTGTGCTTTTAGTCGTGGAAGCTATGCCATTAGATTAGAGACTATCCAAAATATCAAAGTTCAAGCACCAACAAATTATGGGAAGTTCATAATCTTAAGAGTCATGAGGTTGAAGAAGAAGCAGAGCAAAAAAACAAGGATCTCCAATAAAGGCATTAAGGGCCAATATTGAGAATAGTTGTTATTTCTCAAGGACAAAGAACATGGCCTTGTACAACTATCTGAAGTGTCAATTAGTATATTTAACATGTCGACTAAGAAAATAGCTATCTCAAGTGCTTGTGGATTGCGACTCTATAAAAAATTACATTTCAACAATAATTACCAACCGACTTAGAATTAAAACAAAGATGATCAAAGAAGAGAGTATATACCTAGCAGATGATCAAAAAAACATATTGAATGCCACAAGTGGAATAAAAATCTTAAAGTTAAGTGATACGTATGCCTTGAGGGAGAAGTTTAGAGTAACAAAGCTTAGGTATGATATTATCTTTGATATGCCATGGCTAGAAGAAAGAAATAAATAAATTGATTACTTAGCAAGGATAATCTCTTTTTAAGATGGAAGACACATGGTGACTTTTTGTGCCTCTATATTGAATGGAATAGCAAAATGATCTACGACTAAGGACTTACTTGTAGAAATGATCTTTATAAAGAAGCAAATATGGCATTAACAATTGGTATATGTAGTCATTCTGAATCTTATTTCAATGGTAGAAAAGTTAGCTAAAGGAATAAAAGGTATAGAATAACTCATATATGAATATTGGGATGCCTTTTCAATTAATTTACCTTGTAGCATGTTACATGATTGAAGTATCTTCTTCCAAATAGAATTAGTGCTTGGGGCCAAATCAGAAAAATGTCCAATTTATTGCCTTACACCAAATAAACTTAAAGAATTGTGAAAGTCATTGGACAAACTCTTAGAAAATGACCTCATTCAAGAAAGCATGTTACTATGGAGATCATCTAATTCTTTGTACCCAAAAAGGATGGTGGACTTTGACTTTGCATCGATTATTAGGACCTCAATAAGTAGATTGTCAAGAATGCATATAAACTTCCACGTGTAGATGATCTTTTTGACCAACTTTGAAGTGCAACCATCTTTAGCAAATTAGACTTTTGGAGTAGTTATTGGCAAACTCCTATTGCTAAAGTAAATATATAAAAGATGGTATTTTATACATACTATGGATATTTTGAATGGCTTATATTACTTTTTGGCCTCACCAATGCTCTAGCTTGTTTTATGGGTCATATGAACAAATTATTTTGGGACCTTTTGGATAAGTATATGGTCGTCTATATTGATGATATCTTGGTCTATAGTAAAATATCTAAGGAGCAAAAGCAATATCTATGGAAAGTGATATATCGGCTATATAACAATTACTTTTATTGCAAGCATTCCAAGTATAAACTTTAGAAGTCAAAGGTCTCCTTTTTGGAGCATGTAGTGTCCTTCAAAGGCTTGTGCATGGAGCAAAATAAGGTAAAAGTAGTGGAAGATTTGCCAACTCTCAAAGATGCTTCTAAAGTTTGTTCATTCTTAAGCCTTGCTAGATATTATTACTATTTTATTTAGCAATTTATATAAATTATTGCCTCATTGACAAGTTTATTGGAGAAGGATGTTTTATTTGAATAGAAATTAGAACAAAAAAAAGGCCTTCAAAGAATTGAAGAAGGCACTAATAATTGCTTTAATATTACAACCATATGATTCCAACCTTCTATGTATACTTGATATTCATGCTTGTGACTTTGCTATTAGTGTTATTCTTTAACAAGATTTTCATAAGAGCCTTTAATTTGTGGCATATGAATCATACAAGCTTAGAAAAATAGAACTTAATAATTCTGCATATAATCAAGAGCAACTAACAATTGTACATGCCACAAAGGTATAGTAGAATTATTTGTTGCAGAAGTAAGTGATTGTTTGGAGTAACCATAGATCCTTGCTACATAATTTTTATTTGAAAAATATGAAATCACAATATCATTGTTGAGAAGAGTGGTTGCAATTCTTTGATATTTAGCTTGAATAAAAATAAAGGCGATAATACATTGTGTTGAATACCATATTGCACAGATCCAACTTAAAACGTGAATTAGATGACAAAAGAGAAATTACTATTATTAATGGTTTAATATCAAATTTAATAAGGAATAAAATGGAATAAAGCTATGAGTCGCAATACTTAATTTAAGATGGTTATTGATCGAGTAAAGGTGGATAATATCCAATATCAAGATTATTGTCTCAATAATGGCTTATTCTATTTTAAAAAGCAGATTTATGTACTTAATAATGTTATATTTAAGATGTGCATACTTCAAGAAGGACACGATATTCCAATATTTCAATATTTAGGATATAAAAAGATTTTAGAACAAATCTCAAGGACATGATTTTGGACAAGTTTGGATTGTAATATTTAAGCTTTTGTATATTCTTATGAATTATGCCAATATAAGAAAGCATGCAATGCAACATCTCTTAGACTATTACAACCAATTCTACTACCTATGGTACCTTGGGAGCAAGTGATTATAGATCTCAATACGTGTTTATTGTAGATGCCTCAATATGATTCAATGAAAATTGTTTTGAGGTGATTTGGATATGTATTGACTTTGTAAGAGCTTTGTAAAGTCAGATTTGTTTTAGATGACTCTAGATTTATGGAATAAAAAAAGAGATACTTTTTAGAGAATTTCATAAATTTGGCAGTAGATCCACAAGTAAAATTTTAGAAGTTTGTGGATTGATATTTGTTCAATACATGTTCTGAGTTTGAGCTTGATCGAAGAGTTGGATTAAAGATTACTGAGATTTAAGTGGATCAGGGTCTTGAGAAGTATAGTTCCAGGTCTAGTAAAGGTTTCTTAGTTTTTTTAAAATCTATTAGTTGGATTAGAGTGAAAGTTATATATATATATATATATATATATATATATATAGGTTGTAGACTTATTTTTCTACATATTTGAGAAATTTGAGATCAATTAAATGGTTCAATAAGGAGATATTGGGACTCAAAATTCAACATTTAGATTGGATATGAAGGCCAGCCAACATCCGAGCAAATATTAGAGTTGATCTTTTTTTTAGTGAATTCGAACTTCTTCAAAAAAAATATGGTTGTTTTGAATTTAATTATTAAGAGGTGTGCAAAATTTGAGTTAAAATTAACAATTCATTCATTAATTGTTGAGATTTAAATCTATTATAGAAATTACTTGGAATTATTTAGAGTTTGGTTAGGATTTGGTTAGGATTTGATTAGGATTTGATTAGGATTTGTTTAGAATTTGGTTAGGATTTTTTTAGAATTTAGTTAGGATTTATTTAGGATTTATTTAGAATTTATTTAAGATTTGATTAAAATTTGTTTAAGATTTGGTTAGGATTTGTTTAGGATTTGAGTAGGATTTATTTAAGATTTTATTAGTATTTATTTGGGATTTGTTTAGGATTTATTTAGAATTGGTTTAGGATTTATTTAGGATTTGTTTAGGATTTGATTAGGATTTATTTAGAATTAGACTAGAATTTGGTTAATATTTATTTAGGATTTATTAAGATTTGATTAGGATTTTCATTTTAATATTTTATTAAGGTTTCTATTTTAGTATATTTTAAAATTTCTATGTTATTTTTCAATGATTCTTTAAAGGGTCTCTAGAAATACTTTGTGTTTCTTATATAATTCCTTTGAAATTTTGATTGAATTTGATCAATGTTTGATCATATTTACTAATCTTTAATTATAATTTGTTTAAGAATCTATTAGAGTTTTTAGGACTTCTCGTTGTAATTTTTCTTTTATCTTCCACAACCAGGTGCCTAGTGCATTTTCAAGCCAAATGCCACATAATACCATAATGCTAGAAGATATTCTACGAGCATCTATGGTGGTTCACCATAATAATTGGGATGAATATTTGATGTCCTTGATGAAATAGGACTAAATATTTCAAGTATCTAAGATCCTTCTAATCTAAAGTAATATAAAATTTTATCACAAGGTACGACAAATTAAACTAAAACAAAGTGAATAGAACTAAACAAAATAGAACACGAAGAACAAAACTGAGCAACCAAAATTAGAACAAAACAAAACAAAATAAAATAGGAAGACACAAAATCCAAAATATATTAAGAAAAAGAGTTCAAAGCCATACCTGACTTGATACTCCAAAAGACCCTAGCCAGTCTTATTTATACTTTGTTCCACCACCTTGTACTTTTTAGGATATTCTTAGGTGATAGACCTCACTTAGATAACCACCTTAAATTCCTTCTAAAAGGTTCTATGGTAGATTCCACCTAGATAATTATCCTAAATTCTTTCTAAAATGTTCTATAATGGATCCTACTTAGTTCACTAACCTAATTCCAATTCTAAAAACTTCTATGGTTCTAATTATCTATTTCTATGTACTAATAATATAAATATCTTATCTATATCCTATTGTACTTAATCCCCCTTCATTAATGTGGAATATCCTCGTTTCACTTCTGATGGTATCTTCAAATTATCTCTTAGTAATCGATGAAGTTTTGTGTATGTTTTCACATTGCATCATGGATGAAATAATTTTTTTAAATAACTTTGTACTGAAGTTGTAGATGTCAACTGCCACAGCGAAGATAGCCATGCTCCAAATTATTATCTATTTCATATTTTTATTGGTCATCAACTACAACTAGTTGTAATAGTGGTTAATGTTGATTTGGAAAGCGCTTTAATTTGGTTTGAAATTTCTTCAGTTACAAAATACAGAAGATTGGATGGACTTGAATATGTGGCGAAAGCTTGATGCAATATGCAACATCAAAAATAACTACAAAAGTATGGAAAGGTCCAAACCACATGTACCTAATAGTTTAAACAAGGCTTGCAAAAAACTTATCATAAAGGATGAATCTCTATCTGAAACAATAACACAATATAATTCATAGTGACAAAAGACAATATCAAAGAAGATTCATGCAAGCACTAAAGCATCAATAATCAAGTGCATCGTGGCTAAGTAAAGTTGTTTCAAGAATCAATTCACAAAATCGACAATTGTAGTATGATTATGAGGCATCTAAGACAAACATGTAATGAGATCTATAGTCACATGCTCCCAATATGCTGTAAGTAGTGGAATTGGCTGTAATAGTCTAGAAGATGCTACGTTGCATATTTTATTATGTTAGCATGACTTGCAGTACCATACAAAGGCTCAAATATCATGATCCAAACTTACCCAAATCTATGTCCTTGAGATCCGTTTTGAACTCTTTTCTTATTTCAAATGTCAAGATATTGGAATATCATATCTCTCTAAAAGTATGTACGTCTAGAATATACCATTTTTGAGTACATAAATTTATTTCTTGAAATAGAACAAGCCATTATTAAGACTATAATCTTGATATTATATATCACCAATCTTCAATCAATTGCTAATTATTTTGAAATAAACATCTAATATATAGCTTTCTTCTATTTTGTTTCTTTGATGAGATTTGAAATGACACTATTAATGGTAGTAACTTCTACCTTGTCTCTTGATTTGTCCTTCAAGTTTGGTCTCCGTAGTAAGCTGTCTGGCATAATATATTATCACCTTTGCTTATACTCAAACTAGATATCAAAAAGTTGTAACTATTCTTCCTAATAATGATGTGGAAATTTTATATTTTCTAAATGCTAATCGTATAGCAAGCATTGATGGCTAATCCAAACAACCATTGACTATTCCAACAGATAGTATCGCTACACCTTTGTAGTACATATAATTACTAATTGCTTTTGATTACATGCAAAGTAATTTCACTCTATCTTTCTAAGCTTGTGTGATTCATATGCCAAAGGTTGAAGGCCCCTACCAAAGTCTTGTTAAAAGTCTACTCCAATAATAATGTCAAAAGCATCAATGTCAAGTATACAAGGAAGATTAGGATTGTACAGTTGTAATATTTGAGCAGTAATGAGTGCATCCTTCAACCAATCAAAGACGCTTTGCTGCTCTACTTTCCATTCAAATGAGGCAGCTTCTCCAATAGGTTTGTCTATGAGTTAGCAATGTGAGCAAATTATTGATTAAAATGGCAATAATATCCAGCAAGGCCTAAAAATGAGTGGACATCAGAAGCATCCTTGGAAGTTGGCAAATCTTCTACTGTTTTTATCTTAACTTGCCCTATATGCACACCTTTGGAAGACACTACATGCCCCAAAAAAGTAACTTTTGACTTCTAAAGTTTATATTTTGATTGCTTGTAATAGAAGCAACTATTTTGTAGCCAATGCAACATTTCTTATAGATGTTGTTTATGTTCTTCAAATTTTTTACTATATACAATGATAACATCAATGAACACAACTACATGCTCGTCCAAAGGCCCTAAAACAATCTATTTATGTGACCCATGAAAGAAGTTAGAGTACTGGTGAGGCCAAAAGATAAAACTAGCTATTTAAAATGTCCATAGTGCATACAAAATGTCATCTTTTCCACATTTTCTTTTGTAATAGATATTTGTCAATAGCTGCTCTAAAGATTCAATTTATTAAATATGATTATGCCTCAAAATGGGTCAAAAAGATCATCTATACATGGAAGTGGATATGCATTCTTAACATTCTACTTATTGAAGCCTCGATAGTTGATGCAAAGGTGAAGTCTATCATCCTTCTTGGATGCAAAGAATACATGTGCTCCCTATAGTAATGTACTTTCTCAAATGAGGTCTTTTTCTAAGAGTTTGTCCAATATCTTCCACAACTCTTCAAGTTCTTTTGGTCCTAGGAAATAAATTGATCAACTTGCTAGCTTGGCTGAAGACAATAGTTCTATTTGAAAGAAAGCACCTTGATCAGGAAGCACGCCACTAGATAAGTTGATGGGAAAGATATCTCGATATTCTTGTATGAGTTGATCTACCCGTTCTATCCCTTTGGCCATTTTGTTTTTGTTTGCTCAATTTTATCTTGTATGTCCTATTTTGTTTAATTCCATTCAGTTTTGTTTTGGTCTCTTTTGTCCTATTTTGTGAAGAGGCCTTATATTGTTCTGGATTGAAAGGATCTTGGATTTTTGACTTAGTCTAGTCATATTTCGGTGCTACTCTAGTATTTACTTTTGGATTGGATAGGTGCACAATGCTTATCTTATATGTAGAAGTTTAGTAAATGAAAATGTCTAGTTGTGGTGTACTACTTATTAGCAATTAATCTACAAGCATAAATTTGTCTTTAATAACATATTCCACTATGAGGTTGGCACTTGCTCTTGTTGCTTTAAACATATAAAATCAATTGAGATATACCATTATTTGTGCATCTCCTTGTTTCTTGATATTCCATCAAAACCAAATATGATTGGTAGTTAAGAAGTTCTTTTCAACTTAGAGAGCCTCCAAGAATGCCAAAAATAAACTTTTCTCTTTTTTTGATAGTAGTTTCTTTCACAACAAGGATTTGTCCTACCTGTATTTGATAAAATTTTAGTCGTTGTATGTGATCCATTGATAATCTTGTAGAAATGTTGATGCCAATTCTTTCTAGAGAGCACATTGTTTTATTATTAGTGATAGAGCATACAAGTTTAAGATGGCTATATCACCACTTAGTGTTACTTTTAGTCATATCCAAATTGCTTGGCTACATTACAAATTACAAATGGCTCAAGGCTTGGACCATGTGCTGGAGACTAGATGCAATCCATATGCACACCCTCCTTTTATCAATACCAACATCTTCAATTCCGTGGCTATAACCAATTGCCGCTTCTCTACCTATGAATTTGGGGCACGGATATACCTTTTCTTTAAGAGCTAACAATTTGTCACTTCAAAGCTTATGTTTGTGGAAACAAAACAAAGGATATCTAATCTTTGGAGTAGTAGGAAGTCGTAACTTTTTACAAGATTGACCTTCTTTGAGTCATTGAGTCTGTGAAGGTTGTGAGAGCAGATTGTTACTTGCAGTATGGTATTGTTATCAGAAAGAGCCCATTTCAAAAGTTAGCTTCGAACAGAATGGAATAGGTATTTTGTGGAGTACAAATTGGACCTTTCAAACTGACGAAGAATTAAAGCACCGCATGCTTTTCCAGTAGAATCCATGTCTTTTTTGTAGTGTTGGACAGAGTTGAAGCAGATGGGTTGAAGCAAATATCAGTTGACAACTTCGCTATTGATTAAATTCCATGTTCATGACTGGTTTGGTAACTTATGGGCATTTCCGTGAAATTTTGAACAAAAGTTCAAGGCTTGAGTGTACTGTACCTTGAGTGAGCAAGTGTACTGTGCCTCAAGTGAGCAAGGATCATGCTTCTGACACTTATATTGAGAAATGCAGGAACTGCCAGAAATAAGGGTATGAGGTTGACTCTGAAGAGCTCAAAGCACTCGCTAATTGATGTACGAAGTTCACTGACCAGACTTGTCAAAAATGAAATGCTTCCACCAGTCCAAGTCTGGCTGCAATTTACAGACTGACTTGTAGAAGATAAGTTTATTATCGATTTCTCGAATAGTGCACAGTCCAAATTCGAACTTCTAGCGGCCTGCGGAAGAAAGCTAAGTGGGTTCGTTCAGGAAAAAGATCGTGTCGTTCACTTAAAACCAATTCTCTTTTCTTCACATGAGACTTTCTCGGCATTTGAGTTAAAATAGAAAAGCATTCTGACAGTCGTAACATGTAGAGACGGATAGTGTTTCATCGCCATCTGCTTAAGAGACAAGTGAAACGCGCCAGGTAGGGGTCGAACCTACGACTTTCTGCTTAGGAAACAGACGCTCTATCCACTGAGCTACAGGCGCCAGCTGGTTCCAAATTATGAGAAGAGGTATTTAAAGCATTATTAAACTTCGAGGTACATCACAGGTTATAACTTGGATTGCCTCGATTCAAAGTGTGCACGTTGCACCCGAAATGGGAGAGCAGTCTGTTTTCTACTTCTTCTCGTGAATTGAAGAATTCGGTGAGAGTACACAAGGGAGGAAAGAACTCACCGACTTAGACATACTACTCTGCTGTGGGATTGGTTGAAAGATTCCTCTGCAATCGTCATGAATAACCCTGGCATGGAAAATTAACTGCTCACCGAATCATTTCACTGGTTACGAGGTATACATAGAATGCGTACATAATTATGGCATAGAAACAGAATCGTGTTTCTAGCAAAATAAACCGTTACAAGCGGTATCTGCCGCCTGTGCAATTTAGTGAATGTTGTCTTGTATTTAATACCTCAGTACAAGAAATGCAATTCTTCGTAAAACAGGAACAATCCAAGAACCACGAATCCGGTGTCTACATTCAGAATATGAGAAAGAGATAGAGAGAAACATATCTGCCGAGGCAAATCTCAACATCACTGGTTGCCCAGCTTGCATGTAGTCAGATTCTCGATGATTGAAAGAAGTTTTCACCGTCTTCTGTAAGTCGCACAATCACCCATATTCGGCACAGACGTGCACGAATGTGCAAACGTATCCAAATGACAAACAAACACTGCACTCCGGCAATGGAAATCGAAATAAAGCCAACTGCTAAGTCGGTGCATCACCACAGCATGGTTTCGGCGAGACGAAGATGGCACCGGCTGGAGTTAATCACTACCTTGCGGCAATATATCTCGGGAAATGTATCTTGCATCACCCCATGGATCCCGCTTTAGTACACCTGCAGATTCAAAGGTTTGAGAAGGACGTCCAGTGGATAGGTTGCCGTAATAGACGAGTCACTCTGGCAAGGGTTAAATCTATAATAAGTCTAGATGGTGAGATGTGAGAAATGCTTCAGGAAAGGAGTATTTATTGCTTACCCCTCGTTTTTTTTCATGTCCTTCTCATTCGAGCATAAAGAGAGGCCGAAACGCCTCGGCTTGGACATCACGCACCCTAAGCTCTGTTTGCATCTCTGTCCGAATCTCAGATGAAAGATTTTCATGAGAGGAGTTGGTGATTGATGAAGAGAGGCTTTCCCCTCACCATCGAAAGCAAGACGACAGCTTGAACAGAGAGGGGGGGATTGAAGAAATGTAGATTAGCGATAAGTGGAGTGTGCATGGCAATGAAACACGTGGGATTTTCTTACAGTGAGTGGCATTGAAGTAAATTGTTTGTGAGAATTCATATCATTCGAGGTGTGGATGTGAGAGATTAAGCATCGACGGACATGAGGTCAGTTCGAGAAGCGAAGTGGCAGGGACAGTGACATGGGTGGTAGGGAAGCAGAGAAATTTAGAGAGGTAGAGCGATGGCAAGATTGAAAACTACTACCTTACGAGGTAACTAACGTGCTCCCACTAGCTCTCCACGAACCTCGGCACCGAGGCCTAAGAAGTCGCACCGATGGAGACCTGGCACTAAGGCACTGCAAGAGATTCGCCATTAACAAAAAACTTGTGATCTCCTTATTCCTCGACTTCCTTTTACGCGTAATGTAGGTATTTCACGGACATGTTCCCTCTTACTTAATATTTTCATACTGGATAGCATTTCTAGTTGCAACAAGAACACTGGTTCATCACCTTTGCTTGTACAAAGTAGCAACAGATTACTCTGTGTATCTTTGATGTTGATGTTCTTCGGCTCCCATGGTGTATGTAAAATCATACCCTCCTCAGTGTTGAAGTCAAAATTAGGTCACATGTGCTCTCAACCAAGAAGGCGATTGTCTTGAGTCTTTATTCGCCGCCCCTGCTGATCCCCACTGTGATTATTAAGTATACCTGGTGATGTAGTTCGATTCTTATTTGAGGATTTTAAAGGTTGATAGTTACTTTTATGAACGATTTCTTTACAACCTACAGTATTAGGATTATGCCTCACAAGATTCATCCTGATTATTAAATTGGGGTCATGGGGATTTTAGGGTTTTAAGCAGGGTATCAGTAGCAACTATAGCAGGATCCTTCAAACTATCTTCTACCCCTTATTCTTTTAAGGAAATAATCATCCTTGAAATGACTGTTGCGAGAGTGAAATCTGTGAACCTTACAGCCAGCTTGTACCTGCTCCCAGTATACCTCGGCGATTTTGACCTTCTTTGCAGAAAGATGTGGAGTCCAAAGTGACTTTCTGTAGCTCCTACTCGTGAGGATGTTTGTCAAATAACAGCTTCGTCGAGTGAAGAAACGAGTTGAGTCGAAGGTCCTTCATACAACGATCGGCCTGTTTATAGACGATCGGGAGCTTCCTAAGAGTAAGCTTGACATTGTGTTTTGATCACGATGGTTGTTTAACGTTGTTTGAAAGTTCTAGGAAGAAAACATCACAATACAACTGTTCTAACGACATGTTTACTCGCTTTTCCCTCGAGTACATACCTAGAGTCATTGGCAACAAGTTCTGAAGACAATATCACAATGTTTGTTAGGTGTTCCTCGGTTTGTCTCCCGCATATTGTATCACGTCTTTTCTTTTCTTCTGTTTTTTTTAATCGAACTAGTAATAGTTTGCAACATCAAAGTGTCAATAATATTTATATACAAGTAATATCGCCTATCCTCTCCTGGAATTTCGATGAAGATGCAACCGTTGAGACAATGATAGTAGGTCTACACTCCTGTGTGTGTCATCCTTGATGATGTTAATACTGTGCCATTTGGCAGGTGAAAGAAGTCACGACTATGTATGCCAATGACGTTTCTCGATGGACGGCAGAAGCTTTGACAGCTCTTCAAGAGGTAACTAGCATTCTTTTGCGGAAGTTAGACGTAGATATTCTTACGAGAGTCATCAAGAATCTTTTATATGCTAGACAGAATTTATCATTACCATTCTCAACGGTTTTAATTGCTGCATATCGCTGTATCTTACTAGAGAAACGTCCTCTTTCTGCATAGATACAAGGCTGTATTAAACATGGGTCATAGAAGCTCATAAGAATTCAGGACCCTGGAGTATGACTGATCCTCATACTGTCCTTCGAATTTTAACTCAATGCCAGGTGAAGCTTTTGTTGATAACATTCTGCTGATGACATTTGTCAGAAGCATTGGACGGATGCTGGCAACTGAGGACTACAAAATACATTTGTTTGAAGACACAAATTTATGCGCAATCCATGCAAAACGAGTCACAATAAGGGCTGTATATTAATATATGGATTATGTAGCTTAGCCAACGACCTTTGCATACATGTAAGATGTCGGAGTGTCAAATTACAGAGAGTATGCCACTAAAATTACTCGTACGTTCTTTTATTATTTTGTGATGCACAACATTGACAGGGTGGCTTTTGATTGATACAGTGCCGAAGGATTTGCAATCGGTCAGCAGATTACGAGGTGTTATTGAAAAAATTGCGTGATGCCTTCGTTCATGAGTCGGTATACTATTTAAGTCGTCTCTTTTAGAGGACGCGTTAGAAAATCGACAGGGTTAACAAACAATCAGCCGTCCCTGTACGGAGATCTTCACACCATAACACCCTGGATATGTAATGGGCGAATATCAATCAGCTGCTTTGGAAGAACTAAGTTGATACCAAGTGACCAACTAACCTGGATATGTGCGTTCATACAGAATATACAGAAAAATCTGTTGAGTAAACCGGTATAGGAAGTGGAGTCCCAAGTTTACTCAATTGAGACTAGGCATCTGTCTCAGTAATCTTAAGATCATTTTGTCATTGTAAAGCTCCCCAGCACACCAGAGTTAGGAATTTCCGTTGACTCTGTTCTGTCCTGAATTTCATGTACACAACCAGCTTATGTACTGGTTTGATTGGCATCATTGTGCCAGCCGCTGTTCACTCGTACTTGGACGTTGACAATGCTTTCAAAGTTTTGTGAATTACTAACGCTCACCTCAGCCCGTTTTGGTTCAGTATTTTGAGAAAAAGATGTATTTCTTACGACGAGGCAGACGAATGTGGATGTCGATGCAGAAAAGTGGTCCTGCTCACCGTAGCCCAGAGCTTGTCGACTATTACTGTCGACAATGACCAAAAGGAGTATTGGCGTTTTTGAAGCTACCTGTTGCGTCGTTGACTGAATGTGTGCAGGCATCCGTTAAATCAGAATTTTAGCAGCAACGATTACACTAGAGAGTCATTATCTTCGAGATCTTCTGAAAGCTGTGAGGTGAAGGATTTTGAAAACCTTGTACTATTCAGAGTGGCAACGCCACTACACGCTCTGAACTGGTATCCACCATACCCCTTCCAAAAAAGTGGGTATGATACTACTAAAAATATGAACATGATACTCTGTTTGTGTAACTTGTGATGATTATGTTTGCACTGAAGCAAAATGTAATATAGAGGATATCATTCAGTACCAATCAAGAGACATTTTCACTTAAAGAAAATTGAGTGAAATGAAACATCTCTATAGATAAGTTAGGGAATGGCAACTTTGCAGCTCTTGAAAATCTGTTGCAATGTGGCTTTAATGGTGTCAGATTAATGTGATCTGACATGGTGAGCTTATAAGGCTGCAGAATGTTCTGTTGTCCTAGTCATGCAGCATGCTTCACAATGACAACATTGGCAGGCATACGGTTTGGACTGATCACCCCAAAAATAATTGACTTGGGGGTGTCAACTATGACATCTGTGTCCTTATCAGCTGCCATTTAATTTCCATTCCCACATACTCTTATAATCTTGTTCAAAAATACTTCTTTTTCTTTTTAAAACACATGTTGGGTAGACTTGCCACAATGGTTAAAAAGTGAATCAGAATATGCCACTATTCAAAATCCTATAATCCCATTGTTGGAGAAATTATGGAACATCTTATTTAGTATATACTGAATAGTATATTTATTTTTTTACGTTGTTCTTCTATCTCTATTTGGTTTCTGATTTTTTAAATTGCAATAAGAAATTTGGTGTACTATGTAACAATTATTTTGTGCCCATGTCCTACGATCCACTTTTGCCATTTTTATATTGTCTATTGAGAAGGGTGGTGCTAAATTTTGGCTTTGATGTATTTACATCATTCTATTTTAATTAAAGTGGCACTAAATTTTCTTAAAAGCACCTTTGTAAATGGTTGTGTTTTATTTATTTTTAAAAAAAATGCCATATATTTTTCAACTTGATTTTCTTCTTGGTGTCTTCCTAAAAAATAATTTTTTGGTTATTCAATCTATCCAACATGTTTTGACATATCTTCTAGTCACTCTTTGTGATAAATAGACTCTTGATATAGCCTTTCTTGATGGTTATGAACTAAAAAGCTTATTCAAACTCAAAATTTTATTCTTTTGTATTTATTAAATCCAGTTTTTCTTCTTACTGTCTTCCCAAAAATTCTACCATATTTGTTCAATCCATCCCATGTGTTTTAAGGGGCCTTCTTATCACTCCTTGTGATAAAAAAAAAAAAAAAAAAAAAAAAATCTGATATAGCCTTTCTTTATGGCAAGGACCTAAAAAGTTAAAACAAACTCAAAATTGTATTCTTCCACATGTATTCAATTCAATGTCTTACACAATCTAATCTTCTTCTTTGTGTTGTCTCAAAAATTACACCATATTTGTTCAATATATCTTGAATGCTTTGAAGGGTGTTCTTGTCAGTCTATGTGACTAATATACTTTTGATGTAACCTTTCCTGATGGCAGGAAAGTAATAATCTGATTCAAACTTAGTGCAAATATGAAAGCATTCCAGATGTTCAAACTTTTTTTTTATTGTCTTAACATGTTTCACTATCACATCTTTGGGACCCACAAAGTTGAATCCCTTGGTGTTGACATGGTGATGTGTATCCTCTTGTAGTGTGTGCTTTATAAAAAGTGGACTTGGCATCTGAGTAAGGGTGAATCAAATGGACATGGCCTGGTGGGTTAAAAGGATTATGGATATGATCCTTTGCAGTTTTACTGGATACTCACCAAGCCTGCAAGTTCTGTCTGTCACTCTCCAAACACATGCAACCAGCCAGAATTGATGTGTATCCCATCATCCCAAAACCCCACTACTCCAGCATGTAGTGTAAGGCCACAATCAACAACTCCTCTTGTGTCTCCATCTCTCTGCCCATACAACAACAATCACTATGCAAACATCTTCAGCTCTCACTTGTTGCAAAGAGAGAGATGGAATTTCTCCATGAAGTTGATTATGCTGTGGATGCTGCAGGATTTAGTATTATGGAGAGAGGAGGAGTGAATGAGGTTCTGTTGGCTAACTTGCTGCTGCTGTTGACAAGCTTAGCTGCATGGGAATATGCAGCACAACAGCTGGTCATCTATGGCTCCATGATGGAAACAGTTTCTGTGTGATGTGGGTGCTGGTGGAGGCAACACCAGGCATGCCCATATTGGCTCCCCAACTGTAGCTATGCAGCTCTGCAGGGCTCTATTAAACCAACTTTCTCTTTTGGGAGTGTGTCATTTATGAGGCATGCTGGCCATGCTTGCTCCACTGCTGAGATGGGTTCCAGGGGGGGAGGGGAGGAGAGAGTTGTAGAATCAGTGAGTGAGAGAGATGGAGGCAATGATACCCTCTCTTCCCCTTGTTGGGTTAGTACCATAGCAGGCAGGCACACTCATTGCTCAAGTGCTGCATGCAAATGCTAGAACCCCAACATTAACCCACACACACACACTCACACATGTAATTATGTTTATATATATATATATATATATATTTCTCAATATCAGGTTTATGAGTGGCTTGATGATTGGTGCTGCTGTGTACACAACAAGCATCCACAGCTCCAAGGGAGATCTGTTGTCTCCGAGGTGGGTCACAAAACAGAGCAGAGAAAATGGAACAGGGCAGGGAAATTGGAGGAATGGAGACCATGGAGAGAAAAGAAAAAAGAAAACAAAACATAGATTGGAGAGGTGCACAGACAGACAGACAGACAGACAGACAAAGTGTCCTTTGTCCCTTCCCAGTGTAAGAAGCTGTTCAAGCATTGAAGCAGGGCATTGTAGAGTGTGAGCACAGCTGCCAGTAGATTCTTGCAGTATGATAATAACAATAATACCATAACTACAACTGCTGCTGTGCTCAGATATCCAGCATGATCATGAATTATGCTATGCACATTCTAAATAACTACATGATTTATCTAAATGTTATCTATAAATGAACACGTAATTTTATGTTTTAAAATTTTTAATTTTCAATTCAGTTTTCTAAAATACTAAGAAAAATATTAAAAGCTTAAAGAAAGATATTTTCTGCCATATATATATATATATATATATATTAAAAAGGTTATATTATGCAATCAAAATTATTATTAAAATAATGATATTTTAAATAAATATTTTAAAATACAATTATAAGATTAAAATAATTGAAAATATTAAAAAAAACTACAACATATATATATATATATATATATATATATATAAGATAATAATTAATAGACAAGACTTTTTAATTATTTGATTCAAGAAATAAATCAAACAAAAAACAATAATAGAAACATAAGATATATATTTTAGGAGCATATCTATCCAGTTCATGTCAACCAACCACACAAGAGATAAAAATAGAAAAAATAAACATTTTAAAAATAACAACGTTGGGCTACTTTTACACTTTGACTATTCATTGTGGCCAACTAGAAGTCTGAGATGCAAGGCCTTAAGTTTCAAGCCACCTCAAATAGATGCCAACAAGTCTCTATTTTATGGTTTAAAATTAAAAGTTGATTTTTGGGCCCATTTCATGCTAGATAAGATCTAGTGGAAAAGACTTTGGACTAGATTATTGACTCTTTTTGTTAACAACTACTTACCTTAAATAGTAAATTATGATATAAATATTACTTTTAGAGCTTAATCTTATCTTATCAAATATGCTAAATTTAATACATATGGAAAAAAATAAAGTGGATTTTTTTTTAAATCCATTTTTTGACAATATTATTTTGCAATGCTATTCAAAACTTAGTCAAAGACGCTTCAAATGCTTCAATAAAGATTATATAATAAAATTGTTTTTCTTAAGCATTTTATGTAAACATTTTATAGCATTCTATTATTTTTTATATCATTAAAGTGAAAACATAAATAGAAATAAAAAAAAATTATTCATGTTATATACAACTATACAAATACATACATAAATATATATATATATATATATATATATATATGAGAGAGAGAATGATAGGAAAATTTTAAATTTTAAAATTGCATTAATTATAAATTATGTATATTCATTGTATATCATAAATTTATAACAATAATAATTACTAATTAATTGATAAATTTTAAAATAATATAAGTTATCATGGGTGATTTTTAAATTTTATAAAGAAATTTTAATAAAGACATAATAAACTTTTTATATTCTAGATTTATATACTTTTTACAGTTTATATAAGTTCATGCTTCTCATAAACTTCAATCAACTATCTTTAGATTTATATAAATTTCATATATTTCTTTTGAAAAAAATTGAACTAAGAAATAGTTTGTTTTTTGTTTTGAATGTCAAAATAATCAAAACCAAAGTTTTGAATCTTTTAAAAAATATATATAATCATAATCAATGAAAAATAATATCATTTATTAAATTCAAATTTACCAACAATAAATAATATTAGTTCAAAATTTATAATTGTAAGGTATTGATTCAAACTTTATAATTTATATATAATATTAAAATAAAGTAGACAAAGATTAAGAAGTTTTAAGGGCATCAGCATTGCTGTCACCAATGGTGGCACCAACATGGTTGCTGCAGCCTCTAAACAAGCTCCACCAGAGTCCATTCAATAACCATTGCAAAATAGAGAGTTTCTTTGGCAACTTGATGTGGCTTTTTGGAAGCAAGGGGGGGCTTGGAGTGGGGTCCCTCGGGGAGCCACTGAGGGGCGAGCATGTGATATCAAGTATGGATTTTGCTGATCCATGCCTGCCTTTGCGCCAACAGGTGGTGATGCCATCTTAAAAATATTACAACTCTTAAAATACATTAGCATATTAAAGTATATAATAATAATAACAATAATAATAATATTGAATTTCAAAAAAAGTTATAAATAAAGTGTATTATTGATAATTTTTAGCATTTTAAAGTTCAAAGATCTAAAAGATAATTATATTAATTCTAATAAAATATTAAAAAAACAATTATGATTAATTCTAATTTATAATTATTAAATATGTATATATGGTTTTAAATCCAAGATTAAAATATTTCTTTGTTTTAACATGTTCTAAAATTTTAAATTATTAATACAAGCTTTGTGGAAAGTTGTATTTGTAGTTGAGATACTTATGGGGACATTTATATTTTATAAGCTGGTTGTTCTCGATCATCTACCTATTTCGCCACTTACCATTTACTATTTATCACATCTTTACATAGTGATATTTTTCTATACTAATAAAGGATAATTTCACACAAGTTTTCAAAAGACAAATTATTACAACAATGACAGCACCTACTTCCTACTGGTTTTAAATCCAATTAAAAGACAAAAGTTATATTGTTCATTTTAATTATTTTAATGTGTAAAATATAAAGATATTTCTAAATTTCAGAGCCTTGACAACCTTTATAGATTCAAATTGAGTTGTTGTTTGAATTACCACAGATTTAAGTGACTTACACTTCTTGGTCATCTTTTCTAAATGAGAATTTGTTTATTGGAGAAAATATACAATTTTACAAGCAACATCTGTCTTCTTTTTATCTCCTTGAATATTATCAATAATATATTTTTTAAAATGCATTCTTTTAAGAAGTATGAAATGCATATTGATCTTACAGTGCTCATTTTTTAGTTGCAATGACTGTTGACAATGATTTCTTTTTTTAAAAAAAATATGTAATACATTATCATCAAATGATATTAAGAAGATTTCAAAAGAAATATGAAATACTGGCGTTTTAGTTTTCAACTATTTAATTCAATTTTGAATTAATGCTAATAAATAACATTGTTTAGTAGTTGATAAATATTTGGATTAATATAAATTATTCCTTGCCTTTAATGTTTTATTTCAAATTTTTACACTAGAATTAATCATATGTTATGATATAAGTCTTACAGAAAACCCTATAGAATTTTAGTCTATTTGGAGTTCTTTTTAATTTTAGAATTCCAACACTGTAATCATTGTGGATAAAATGTGCTATATATGATCACTATCTATGGTGAGAACAAAGAAGCTTTTTGCAAGGCTCATTCCATTATTCTGACAAGTGGTGTAGCGAATAATGCCAAAGTAATAAAAATATATTCTATAGAATGACCCACTAATTGTGATCGTAATATGTATTGGGTTTATCATTAGCACTACTAATGTTTAATTATGTAGTGTATTTCTTGACATTCTTACATTCATGAACTTACTGTGAGAGTATTCATGGCTCAAAGCATTTTCAACACTTCACCAGCCAATCAATGTAGTTGGACATATGTGCATAAAAAAATAAAAAATAAAAGTTAAGAAGGTAGCACAGTTATTCACAAAATTTTATTTATTGTACCTAAGTAAATGAAAAATCATATATATATATATATATATATATATATAATCTAATAATAATATTTTTAATAAGAAAAAATATAATTCACACAAAGAAAAAAAATCCCGAAGACATAAAAATAAGGAAATAAGTATGCTCTTTGGTTCCTTTTCCTTCTTCTTCTTCTTTTTCTTTTCAACTGGAGTGCTGACTTTGTCCTTAGAACATGTCTCTAAAGAAAGGATGAGGGTATCAACTACATTTTATCTCAAATTTAAATAATTAATTTTAAAGTTCAGAAATGCACACTGATTTTTTTTGTATAGCAATATATATATTCTTCTAGCCTAAAGACGAACAAGCCAATTCGGGCAGCCGCACATCGAGGAAGGGCAGGGAGAGGTGCTGCCCAAACGGGCAAGAAAGAAAAGAAAAGAAAAAGTGTATGAGCAACTGCCCCTTTGTGACACCAATCAGCCAGCTGGACTCAGTAACCTGTTCCCAACCAAACCAAACACCAAACCAAACACCAAACCAAATACCAAGCCGAGGCACGAGGTTTGCTATCCGAAGCCATCTCGGGTGCCCTAAAGTCCAAAGATTTAGTGGGATGGGGTGGGGGTGGAGGGTGCAGTGCCACCTCGGATGTCGCCACCTCGGATTCTGCCAGCTAGGATGGCGGGAGCCAATCCGGTGTGAGAACAGATATGATCATGGATTGGCCACATAATCATAACGAAGGCTTGAATGCATGATGCTGGCATTTGCTATTGAGTTTTTTTGTATTCTAGCCTCCACATTCTTTTCCCCTTCCTCAATGCCCACCCCAATTATCCTTTCCCTCATTTTTTATAATTTGTGTTTTAAAAAACATTATTCCCTGAAAAGGAAGAAAGAAAGGCACTTGATGGGTGACATCCAACTTGGACCTGACTCTAGAGGAACCTTTTCTTTTTTGAAAAAAATTCTCATACTTTTTCTTCTCCTTTTTGGGTAGGATTTCACTTGAGGAGGGGGGGATCAAACACATGTACAGGTGAAAAGTATCTTTTGCTTTACCAAACAATTATATTTATCTCATCGTAGAATAAATGACACACTTCTACTATTAGATGACCTAATGCTGGAGGCTTTTAAATGAATAAGGCTCGTTCGTTCGTTCCAACTTACTGAATGAATGAATCTGTACCACCTACCACATCAAATAACAATAAAAATCAAAAAGAAGAAGACAGAGTCTGGCTGTGCTGTGGGGGTGGTGTACACCTGGTCCCCATGTGGCCATACCCTTATTAATTATTTGGACCAGAATACAATTCCATGTATTACTAGTATCATTAACTTAGTTGGCCTCAGACTCACTCACTCACTCATTCACCCACTCACTCACCCACAGCTTTCTCTTCTACAAGCTGCCCTGGTATTAGGTACTATATATATATATATATATATTGCATTGAACCAAATGAAGGAGCATCATAATGATTGGTGTAGCCCATATTATCATAATATCTTGCGGGGGGTTGTCTCATGCTCCATGCAGAGTACCAAAGTTTAGAAAATTAAATACAAAACAAAACAAAACAAAACAGGCAATATGGCAAATGAAAAACAAAACAAAAATCACTTTTGCTTACAATTCTTCTGTTTAAGAATTCAAAACAGGGGGGAGGGAGGATTATGGTAGAAATTGTATTGATGATGAGATTTTTTCTCTTGGAGCTTGTGAGTGAATGGCTTATTCAACCCAATTTGTTGCAGATGCTTAGGCTGCATGCCTATGAATCTATCCAACTGTCTACACACTTGCATAGAAGCGAAGGCAGAACAGGCAGAATGCTATAAATAAATAAATAAAAGCTACGTTTCCAGCCTAGTAGGCCCAAATGATTGCTTGCACAAAAAGAAGCTTCAAGTGTGAGTGTGAAACAGTCTGATTATTGTAGGGCAAATCTGAGTTGTTAATATGAAAAATATGAGGAAGGATTTGTATAGACCTCCGGGCATTGTGGCTATGATGTCACTGTTTGATGATCCAGACCATGATTTTTAACAAAAAGAAAAAAGAAAAAAGAAAAAAAAAAAAGGTGGATAGTTGTAAGGGACAGTTTTAACATCAACTTGATTTTTTTATCAAATAATACAAACACTGTTGTTTCAAAATATCAGATGTGAAAGCCAATACATATTATATTCAACCATTATTGCAGTGTTCAAGTTTTTTTTTTTTTTTTTTTTTTTTTTCAATCAATTTTGCTGAAAATTAATGAATGCTTCTTATTGTTCTCTGGTTGACTTTGGTCTGCAAACTTCATCATCTTATTAGTCAAATGTTTCACAAGGATAATGGTACATTATTTGATACTAGACCTGTGGTGTACTGTGATTTTTGTTGATGCTTCATTGAAAGCACAGAGAAATCAAGTATGAATATATATATATATATATATATATATTCACACATGTTTCAACCAATATCATGGCATGATACATTGAACAAATATTAAGCTAAACAGTACATGAAACAAACCACACATACTGGATTCCATATGTTGTTAGTAACATTGTTATAAAATATGATCAATTGAATATTCATTGATGAAACTGTAACCTAGCATATCATATGACAAGTTTTTATGCAATAAATAAAATATTTCAGATGCACAAGCTTTACAAAAAAAAAGAATAAAAGGAAAGGCGTTTATGAGATGCTTCAAACATGGTTGATGATAACAGCAACAGAAATTGCAATATCTCCCCAATAAAACATGTATACACAAGTATATTTAGAAATATCAAACATGCAAGCACTAATTTAGTTACTTTAAGAGCCAAGACTGTTGACACTTGCATACTTCAGCAAAGAGAAAAAATACTTGTCAGTGAGAAGACACACATTATCCAGAATGTTTTTTCATTGCACATGGTGAAATAGTGCCAGTAAAAAAAAACTAAAAAGAGTCATCCTTTCAGATTTTGTGCATAGGAGTTGACTGAAGGGAGTATCTTATCCTCTTCCAGCTCAGTTCAAAGTGAAAAGTTACACTCTTTTGCCAAATTTGCAAAAAGAAGGGCCCAGGCAGAATATAGTTGAAAGAACCTGTTACTTTACTCAGATAGGTGGATCCTCCAAATAGGATGTGGGATGTGGAAAGCAAGTAAAAAGCCTCATGTAGGGGTTTGGTAGAATGATCCCCCCTGGAAAAGTAAACAGCCATAATCCTTTTGTATCCTGTGGTTGAATTTTATAACATGCTACTCACAAGGACACAGTTCTAGGACTAGGACCACATGTGACAGAAAGATCTCCAAATTGGGCCCCCAAATTTTAATCAACAAGCTCAAGGTCAAATTTGTGTGTATATATGATTGGTTTCACCTGTAGTATGATCTTGGGCTACAGCACAGGTATGGATGAGCAGCAATTGAGTAGGCTTCCACATCACACAAGTGAGAACTTCAGTATATCCACTGTCTGATGTTCACACAAAACCCAAAAAGCCTGAACTAAAAAAAATGAAGTTTAATATACAGAGATAAACAGTAGATCCCAACAAGGTTTCCTCCCTCCACAGGAACATTGTCTGTGTAATTATGGAAGTCCAAACCTTTTGTTGTTGAAGTAGGAGAGTTGTACAAACCATTGACTACTCATTGAAACCATGTAGATGTCAGTTTTCTGTGGAAAGTGCTAAATAAACACAAGGCCCATGAAGCTGTCACTTAGTTACATGCTTGAATCCTTCAGTGGGGTTCCTAAACTGTTACATTATTAGGATTGGAATGCTTCCAATAGCTTACGCAGTGCTCAAGAATAGGATTCAAAATTTACAAAATCAAAAGGGGTATCATAAACATTCAATACCAAACAAGAGGGCAGTTTCAGAGTAGATACACATGAACGTCGATCACTTTATCATCCAAGGATGAAATATTGCCCACTCTTATAATAATGGAAGTGGATTTTTCCCAAGTTCAGCACACTTCAGCAGAAAGTTGAGGACAAGCATTTGGAACCGAGTACATTGTTCCAGTCGAGATCTTCGGGTCGTAATAACTTTGCTACACAAGGACAAAAACATGTTAACTAAAAGGCTATTACTCCGATAAACACGGCGAGGTAAATGGTGAGGAAGCAGTAAACAAGAAAAAATAACAGATGGCCATTTAATGCCGAGGCAGGGGGCCCCTCCCCGAGTGGAGTAGCTCGTAGGGGGTCTGAGCTTGAGCTTGAGCTTGAAGGATATTTGCTGGAGGACATTCCATGGAGTAGCTTTTGAGATGTGGCTGATCTAGCCACTCACCTTCAGCTGCATTTCTACGCCCTTTGCTTTTGCTATTCTAGACGCAGCACTCGGATAAAGCGCTGCCCCCAATTCTCGTCGTCTAATCCGTCCATTTTGGAGGAAGCGTCCAGAGGTTCCTCCGGGTCATGATGATTGGTCTCGGAACCATCTGGACACTCACTCTATTTTTGGGGCACTCGCGATCTCCGAGTTCCGCTCACCCTCGCCATACCGCGCGTCCGCGGCTATGAAGATCTTCCCACTTGGCACATATAATTGGCAAATGTGTATTGAATATCCCCCCCCTGCAGTTCCCGAATTCTGTCTTTCTAAAATCCGCCACTGTGGCTCCCCCACGAGGAGAATTTGTGGATGAAAGCGCTGGCTGCACACACACACACATATATATATATATATATATATATATATGTATACATCTCTTTTCGTTGATAGATGAAGCCACCAAGTCATCCAATTAAATAGCCCCCCTCCCTGGGCTTTTGTCATTCGTAATAGTAACCATTCCACCGGAAAAAGTGGGTTCTGTAACATTTGGATTGATGTTCAGACAACCTTTGCCATTTGTCACCCACCATATGATAATATCTTTTATGATAAGAATATATATAAATACACGAGTTTTGAGATGTAGACGAATGGTTCTGCTAGGGAAGTCCAAGTGTGTGCAGTCACTTCAACCAGATGTTAGCAAACTGGAAACGCCTATCAACAGTGGGATAGAAAGCTAGTGAACTAGCACAATCGTTTTCTTTTCCACTCTGCTTCATTTCCTGCAGAGCTAGGTTTCGTGGGTGTAGAGTCTGAGAAAATTTGAAGCTCGAGTTAGAGCCTCGAACTTTAGACCAACCTCCTGAGCCCCTGCCGTCAGCACAGTCGGAGCTGCTGCGGCAGCAGCATCAAAGCTAGTAGGCAGCCTTGGGAGCTGGGCTACAGTTTCAGAGACATTCTCTTGCACTGTCACTCTCTCTTACTGAGGCCCCACCACCGAGGACTTCTGTTATAGACAAAGCAGCCAATTTAGGAAAACTGTTTGTTTTGCTTTATGCTTTTACTTTTGGGCAGAGGCATGAAGGAACCATACACAGTTAGTGTTTACATCCTGGTGCTAGTGGCTCTCTAAAAAGACTTCAAATTGGTTCTCTAGAGATAGATAAGACACGGATGGGGTAACTGTTTGGGTTCTTCTTACTAGATCCTTCTAATATAGCTGTGACAAACGCCAACTCACAGGGGAGTTGCTACATTCTTACTCCATCAAACCTTGAAAGAATCAATATCTCACACAAACAAGGGAGAATGAGCCCCACAGTGCACAATATCCCAAATATGTTCCTCCATGTCATTCATGTAATATGTATAATTAAAAAAATGCAAAAAGGTATCAACTTTTTTCTACAGAAGAATGATATAAAAGATAAGCTGCTGAGTTGTTTAGGAATACATCATTTTTTCTTCTTTCTTCTGGGGAAATTAATGACAAGTGAATCCATAGGAATTCTGTGCATAATTTGTTTGCAAGAACAGAACATTCTACTGTACCAGTACATAACTATGTTGCCTACAGGGCTCCTCCCATTTGCTAACAGTGCCAAACCCTAAAAGACACAGGGCAAGTTGGAAAGACACCTATGAATGAAGGGGGCACTACTAACCATTTGGGAAAAAAAAAAAAAAAAAAAAAAACAGTGGTGGGGAGTCCCTTTCCACAGAAACAGGAGCTCCACAAAGTTCTAGGGTGCACTCTTATTTGTGCAGGCAGCCACAAATGCCATGCAAGTCTTGCCCACTAGACTTGCATGTCTAGAGGGAGGAGGAGCCAAGTCCACTTATCCATGCAAGCATTCACACAACATTTCTCATGTGGGGGAAGACCTCGTCCTCAGTTTGGCTGTGCTTTGTCACCTCATGCCCTCTCTCCTCAGACCCAAGCTTTCTATGGCCAAAGGACAAAACTCAATTGGCCTATTGCTGCTGCCTCCAACCAAACTTCCATTTCTATAAATGAAACAACCAAACACTCTTGCTAATTAAAGTGCATACTGGATCCACAAAGGGGGTGGGGGTAAAAATAAATATTAGTATGAAAGTGGAGGAGGAGGATTTGGGCTCAGCTCATCTTACATTCTGTGGGGAGAGGAGGAAGGGAGCGCTGGAATCTTTCCAGAGGGAGGGGGCAAAAAAGCCACAGTTCCAGTGAGGCTCTTGGAATGAAACTGCTGTGTGCTCCTCCCTCTCAAGTAGATGACAGTTCAGTGTCAAACTGGCCTCCTCCCCTAAGCTGGGCTTGGCCCTGGCTAATCCCTGGATTTTGGTCCCAAGGTCCTCCTGGCCCTTCACTGCAAGTGGGAAGGAAACCCAAGGGGACCCAAGTGAAGCATGAACTGTGCCCCTGCACTGCATCCATGAGCACATGCATTTGTTCTATTTAATGATCACCCCCCCCCCTTGCCCCTGCAGACTTGGCAAGTACGTATTAGGGATAAAGTTAGATGACTGGGCAAGGGGAAGGGGTGTAAAAAGGCATCTACATGGCAGTGGGCCTCCATGTGGCACCCAAGTCATCACCAGAAAGAAGCTCCTATTTGAATGATAAACTATATATTTTTTTTATCTGAAATAATTACAAGGTACATGCCACCATGAGAGGAGTGGGGCCTTTGAAAGAATCCTACAAGAAAAATAATTCCCCTTACCCACCCCAAAAAGTCAAAAAGCTTCTTGGAGGGAAAATATATATATATATATATATATATATATACTCTCACACACAAACATGTTGATATTGGGTGTAAAGAACCCCATAAAATGGTTTTATTCTGTGCGCATATAATTGTTTATTTAACATTGCTCCCACTAAAGGATGCATGTATGGACCTAGCCAACTAGATCTATCATGGCATCACCCAACAAGTAAAAGTGGAGGAAACAAACATATATATATATATATATATATATACATACTAGAAAAAATAAAAAAGATGAAGTTTTGTGCACCTTCTAACATTCACAGTTCACCATGGAAGTGGAAACATTCACCTGAATGATAGTTTATTCCATCCAGTAAGTGAAGTAGTAGAGTGACTTGCAGATATTAATTGGACTACTGAGTTTAATAAATAAATAAATACACACATGTAGAAGCAATTTCACACAGATAAAATTCATACTCTAAATCCAAATATGCTTCCCTTCATTTGATTCAACACTGAATAAAGACATTTTACTTCATGTTCTCACACAAAACAACATTTTAATATTATATATATATGTTTATGAATTTTCATATCAATAGGTAAGTTGGTTATTAAATTTTTTATCTTTTGAGTGTATATATACATATATACATATATTTGTGTGTGTGTGTGTGGGATCCACATTTCTTTAATAATGTCCTTTCGTTCAATTCTACAGTTTAATAATAATAATTTCATGAAGTGCATTAACTTATTTTGTCTTTTTTGTCTTTTTTTGTCTTTTGTCTTTTTTTTTTCTTTTTTTTTTTTTTGTAGTTTTATTTTGTGTGTGTGATGAATCTACTTTACATTAGAAGTATTTCAACATCCCTGTTTTTTTCTATTACATTACACATGTTCTCCATTTAATGGTTTATTCATTTAAGGGAAAACCATATTTTGGTTTGACTTATAATTCTTTTTTTCTTTTTTCTTTTTTTTTTTTATTGGATTCATGAGGATGAAAATATGGGCAAGTAATATTGACACTTTCTAAAATGAACAACAAAAGAAACTTTGGAAATAGAACTTGCATCCATAATCAAATGAACTACAAATGACACATGTATTGCTGAGTAGGAATGGGAACATATGACCTTTTTCTCATACAAGCATCTTGTGCTAGAAAACACAGCTGTATTTTTTCAAAGCATTTTATTTTATTTTAAAATTTTCTTTCAAAAAACCAAAGAAAGGAAATGAGCTTGGAGTCCTTAGGTAAAGTTAATGGGACCTTATGATCATTTGCTTAATTTATATCCTTTTTGCCAAATTAATGGAATGATTCATCCTCTGTCATCATTATTTTGTTGTTTTTTAAACTTATTGGGGCTAATGGTTTGAATGCGAGAGAATTCAATGCATTATTATGTGGACAAACCATGGAAAGGCCATTGCATGAGTGGCCAATAAACCACACCCATTTTTGGACTTGGCTCCCTTTGGCTTGGACACAACCCCCTGTTACTTTTTCCTTTTTCTAGCCCATAAATGAATGAAAATTTTATGTTTCATTCATTATTGGATGGCGGGAGCCACTAGGGGGGGGGAGAGAGGGAGGCACAAACAAGTGAAATAAAATAAAACAAAACAGGTTATAATTAAACTCTTCTTTTTTTGCACCACTTGGTCGAGTAAAAAAATCTATATAAAGGATTCTTTTAACTTTTGTGTTTTAAAAACTTTTTTGTAGATGGATTCAAATGCTTTTATGCCATCTGTACAATAGGGTAGGATAGATGTTGTTGGATAGTTTTGATGATGAACAAGATCAGTTACTCAGTCAATATTTGAAATGCTGTGCATGGTACCATTTTATCATTGTTTCCTGTCATTACACATATATATATATATATATTGGGCTCTAATTCAAAAGAAAAACATATGGAAAGACTCCACACCACTATCATCCAAAACAACCCAATTAAAAGGAAACTTTCAATTACATAACAGGATGGAGTAGAAACAGTGCGGTCTGAACTACTTTGAAGAATGCATAGATTTCTAAGTGGGGTTTTTAATGGCAGGACATAGAGTGCATGTGAACAAATGAATAATTATACATGAACTTATTGTTGTGCTCTTTCTATCAATGGAACACCTTACTTATTTCTTTATGCTTAAAAAAAATGAACATTATATTTGAATAGAGATTGATATAAAAATGAAATAAGTACTGTGTACTAATGTAGGTATATGGGATAACATACTGTTGTAAATATATTTTTGATTTTTGCCAATAATAAATACAACCAGACAAAAATCTGTTGCGTCATTACATTGTGTCAGTTTAGACCTTGGGGATGCTACGTAATTCAACATTCGTCAAGATTTTGTTCCTTTTAATACTATTAAATTGTTTTTGTACTTTGGAAACACTGAAATTGGCACAGTCTTGTTCGAAGTTTTAAACATGACTTATACAGTACAAATGTATACAGTTTTTTTTTTTTATATAGTTTTTGTTGCTTATCTTCATTGCTTGTGGTGTATTCTCATGTTTAGTGTACATGCAATGTATAACATTAATATCTTATCTTCATTGTATACATTGCATGTACACTAAATATCAATATTAGTTATAGTTTCTAATTCCAATACACACATATTACATAATGAAATGCAATGCAAGAATAAAAGCATCATACTATTTTATTGGAGAATAAAGATATTTTTTCATCAAAATTTTACAGTAAGAAACATTTGAAACATGATAATGATAAATAAATCATTTTCTGCATAGAAACAATTATATATATATATATATATATATATATATGTGCATGTGTGTGTGTATGTGTATGTGTTTGTTGAGTCAATGAATACAGAGTACAAATGATGAAACCAAAAATACAGATAGTCAAAATGACAACTTTGGCAAATTATACATGAATTGTATTTAAATTTAATGTTTGTTCTGTAAAACATTTTTTTATCATTACATAATTTGATTTGTGTATTTCTGTAGCTATGTTGAACGAATATTTGTTTACATCAATTTCAACACAAAAATTGCCAATTTGTATTATACATATATCCAGAGAAAGGAAGATGGTTGGATTTGTTTCTTCTGAAGTAATAAGAAGGGGTCAAAATTACATAATATTGTTTAAAAGCTCTGAATGCCCACAGCAGAATTATCTCTCTCTGTTGTATATATATATATATATATATATATAATCCAGTGAGTGGCATTACATTTGTGTAATTTTGAAATAGCATGAACTTAATCTCAGCATTGTCATCCAAAAAATAAGTTAATGAATATTTAAGCTAATTTTTTCAGGCTACTCAAATTACTAGATGCCATTTCACCTTCAATTTGTATGTAAAATCAAGATATATATATATATATATATATATATATATTGGATACAATACATGGAGGTTTCAATTAGACAGTGCAAGTCCCTAAGAAACAGATAATTGACAGAAATGGAGAGGCTGACTTGGCCAATTGCAAAATAGCAAACATTATGGGCTTTACATGCAGATGTTATGATGTCCTTCCTTTAAGGAATCAAGCTCAAAAAAAAAAAAAAAAAAAGCACTCCCTCAGTTTTCTTCTATATTTGTATTCACACTGATGCATGCTTTTGTTGTGGGGAAAGGTAGTACATTTCATGCATATTGAGATGAGGCATCTTCAAAAACTATGAGCACTTGTTTGTAGTCCATTTGAGAGCTAGTTCTAATACCACAAGCTTACAATTGGAATTTAAAAACAAACAAACAAACAAATGACCCCTCCCACCTCAATAGTTGAATAATAAATGAAGAACCAGAAATGCAGTAGTTGTCTCTTTCAGTGTGCACACTTATTTTAATCTTGTTGGAGTATCAGTTCTGAGATTGTAAGAGGATGACATGGATGATGACATGGACTTAGCTTATTCAGATGGTGTAAAAATAACAAAAAATAAGATAAATAAGAAGAAAGTAGTAGAAGAAGAATTGTTTGTGAAACTCGTTGCTGTTTGTGATGTTGTTGGTGTTTATTTTAGATGTTTTTTTGTTTTTTTTGTTTGTTTGTTTCGTTTAAGTTTTTGATGTGCAATAGTATATATTAAAAACTTTAAATTTGATTTATTTGTTTTTTTGTTGGTGCCAAGATTTGAAAGTGATGAAAATGTCATTCTCTTTAACATATTGCAATCTTACAACAGCCATTTGTGTGACAGTCCTTCATTCATGTATTCCATAACACATCAAATCTCATGATATTATTTTTCAAATGATGGTATATTTTTTTATCTTGTACATTTAAACCTTATTATTTTTTATAACGTGATTTTCAACAAAAAATTTTTATCACTCAAATCCATTCACCAATCAATGAATCAATCCATCTATATCAAAAATTAGATCATGGTGTCAAATTCCTTTTTGATAGCAAAATTTAAAAAAGTGTTTTTTTTTCGTAGCAAGAATATGTGTTTCATCCATGGCATTCCATGATAACTTGCTCGTATATTGTCCAATCCAAGTTGGATTGATATGAGTTTTTTTTAATCTATTTTGCAAAACGTAGAATAGAGAAGAATCTCACATTATAAAATAGGCATAGATATTTTGGTACCTCCCTTGGCTCTTTTGATACTCTCTAGAGTTACTCATTGGTTGATTGAGAGGGAATGAGTGGAATACAAAATGTCAAGTAATACTCCAGTTTTATTATTATTATTATTATTATTATTTATGCTCTCAAACAAACCAATGATCAACTTTGTGAATACATCCACCAAGGAAGCATACTAGAATATTTGTGCCCTATAAAAATACCTTGTACATTATATAGAAACAAGTTGTATGCCAAAGGTAGGCATGTTGGATCCTTCTTTTTAATGTCAGAGCATCATTCTACACCAATTATATATTCTTAAACCAAGGCAAGCTCTCAATTTATTTTCCATTTCTATTTTTTCCAAAATATAAATATAGATATGTATTAAAGTCGCTTTTTGTTTTAAAGCTGAGTGTCAATACATGCACCTACAAAACATCATCAATACAGGAAATGGAGTAGGCTTCATGAGAGACAGAAAATCTAAAAGCCGAGCCAGGTGTGAATGGGATTCTGTCTGTACCATGTGGCAGATCATGGTTTCCTGGTGGATGTTCTCAGCTACCAGGCTTTATACATCACATCCCAACCCAAGTCCCAACACAAATCCTAACCCAAATCCTAACCCAAATCCTAAACGGAGGCCCAAAGAACTGTACTTTTTTTCACCTGTGATCACTCAGGGTTATATTTTCCTTGGCCAATGAGAGACTACCCAACTTGCCAATAAAAGGAGAAAAGAAGACAAGAAAATTGCGTACCATGAGCAATACAAGTGAATAGTTTATTGAATGATTTTCCATTACGAAGTAGGGTTTCTTTTAAGGAATGATTTTGATACGTTTTGAAATGGTGGCACAAAGTGACAACACTGGTACAAGAAATGGCTGCTACACCGTCGTGGATGTGGGAGCCATGGCCTACAACACAACAAACAAACAACGAAACCCCCCGTTAAAAATAGTGACAAATGAAGTGAAGTGTGCAACAGAGACCGACGAACAGAGAGATTTGGCGGAAAGTTTCATCCACGTTGACTGGACCTCGCCGACGTGGCCATTCGCCATCCGCGCGAGGCTGCCCACGGTCAGAAAAAAACGCCCCCCGCACGCACCAGGGGCATCCTGAAGAATCGGTCGGCCAGGATGGACGCGAGCGTGACGAATCTCGTTGTCGTCCGATCTACGCCAGATCTACGGTGGCCGCCCCGAACCCCGGGTTTCCACCTTTTCCGTCGCCGGACTTCCACCATCCGTCCCAGTCAATCCCGTCGGCAGTCGCCGGGAAATCGTCGTCGTCGTCGCCCGTCGTCGTCGTCCATCAGGTTACGTAGCATCCGGCTTCGCCGAGGACGACGCTCCTCGGCCCGCTGTTGTTCCCTTCAATCTCCATAGCCTTTTTCCCATCCCCACTCCTGCTTTTTGTTTGTGGGTTTCCTTTTTGTTTTACTCTTTTTACTGTTGCGGCTTCTTCTTCTTCTTCGTCCTCCTCCTCCTCCTTGCAATAGACCGGATTGAAGGGAACCAGGAGATTCATTCCTGCCCTCTCCTCCATCCTCGAACCACAAGTGCGGAGTTTCCTGTTCACTGCATGAAATTCGGTGGGTTACGAGTTTAGGTACTTTGGAGGGTCGTAGTCGTGGTGGAAGAGAGACATGGGCAGAGAGGGAGGGAGGGAGAGGGAGAGGGAGAGAGAGGTCGGCAATACGAGGCTTCAAAGATTGGAAAGATGCGAGGTAGAGGTTTGATGGTTGGGTTACGCTGTGGGTGGGAGTTTCAGAGTGGAGGATAGGGGAAGTCTGGATGTGTTGTTGATAGTATCAGGGGAGATATCACGTGTAGAATTGAGGAACGCGAGAGAGGAGTGGATGGTTGCAGGCGATAGCAAGGCGTGAGGAGGATCTTTGTACTTGGTTGAGTTGGTGGCGATAGTGATTTTGTCTCTCTGAAAATTTTAGTTTTAAAATCTTTTTTGTAGTTGGATGAGTTGCAGTTGTAGAAGTGAGAGGATGAAGAAGTGTGGTTTGTAGCTTGGGCCTTTGGTGACCTGTGAGGTAGGAGAACGGCCTTGGCTAGATTGGTCTTTACTAGGATCACTTCCCAGCTGACTATGTAAAATTTATTTGGGTTGAATTCCGGTGGGTTTCCTGCCCCGGGGGGTATCCAGGCACTCTGCAGTGTGTACATCCTGGAAGCATATTGCAAATTACTGGAGGTTTCGAGCAGCTTTCACTATGTGCAGAGAAGGAAGCGTCTGAAGGTATTGGAGAAATCTTGGAGACTGAAGGCGAGAAGAACGAGGAGAAGGGGGTCATTACTTAGTAGAGACCAACAGCATCGCTGAAGACAGTGTGATTTTTAGGGGCACTGCATGAATGAGCACCAAGGGGTTGTCAAACTTTAGAATGTATTCATCTACATTAACCCGAGGGCACAGTGGTGGCTTGTGAAAATGCTGCTCATGCTATTGGGATCAGAGGTTTTGTTACCCCGAACATCTGGGGTTCCACAAAACCACGAGTGCTGACAGACATCGTTCTTGCTAGCGCTCTTTCCTTGTATGCTCTCTCAGACTATCACAAAAACATACACTGTAGTGAGTGTTGATGGCACAATCAGCTATGGCAGGATCCGGTCCAAATGTTCCTGTGCAAGCCAAAGCCAACCATAATTCCGCTGTTAAGGCCCATTTGCAAAGCAACAGCCAGAATGCAGCTGGCAACGGGACTACCGCCACCCCAAGGTACTCATCTCCTGCCACAATGGACGTAGCTTCAGCAGCCCCTCCTTCCAATGGCGCTACTAACGGAGCAGTCTCGAACGGGAACGGAAGCCCCGCTGTGAATGGAGGTGAGAATACGAGTTTGAAGCATGACTCTGGGTTGGCCTTGGAATGGAGTGCCGAGGAGCAATCACTTCTCGAAGAGACTCTTAACAAGTAATTCATTCTCTCCTTGCAGTTCCTGTTTGCACTGCCAATCTTTCTCCTCTTCGTCTTCTTCTTCTCTCTCTCCCTCTCTCCCCTCCTATTGACCTGCCAGCAGAAGATTTGCCAGAAATTATTTTGGCTGAACTCTGAGAACCTTGCCCTAGTTGAAACCTTCAGCAGCGGCAAGTTGTTCCGGCTAGCATGTAGATGAAGTGGGGTCGATGTGGGCGCCCATTGTAGTACTTTTGAACTTGTATCTAGCTCAGTGCTAGCCATTGTTAAACGGTAATAAGTGAGCCAGTCAGCGAGTTTGGAACTAGTCCATCGAAAATGAGCATGGTAGGAATGATCTGGTCTGATTTTTAGTTCAAACAATAGTCACCTTTGGAGATCCATAACTTCTGGTATCCATACACGACTAGCATTAGCTCAAACAGCAACATGCACAAGTTGCGTAGTTGACGAAGTAGAACAGCGATCACAACGTGGCGTTTGGGGGCGCAGGCTGAAAGGCCTTCACTTGAAAACGATCTTTTTAACAAATCGTGCATTTTCATCCATTGCGCAGGCATGCGGCTCTGACGGATAACCTTGCTAAGTACATTAAAATAGCCGCTCTTCTTAATGAAAAAACTGTGCGGGACGTTGCCCTGCGTGTGCGATGGATGACTGTGAGTGTTTTGCTTACGCCCTTGACACGTGAAAATCTCCTTTCTCACTTTAGGTGTGCAGCTGGGGAATCTGAGAGACTAGATTGCTGGTTTAATAATAATCTTCCTTACTCTCAAAACTAGATATTCCCCAACTTATGGAAATCCACATCGTGATGATCAGAAGAAGGAGAATGGGAAGAGACGAAAAGATGAGGTGCAAAACTTGACTAAGAAGACCAAGGATAAGAAGGTAACTTGGGTGTGATTTTTGCCGTCGGGGAGGGCTCTGTACCAATGGGTGTTTTGCCAACCTCAGTGTGCTCTTCGTCTCTGTAGAGACATCACGAAGTTGCCATTTCAGAATTTTGGTTATCGTGTGGAAGTAGCGAACTCCCCTTCCGTCGTTCTAACGTAGTAAAATTCTCCTTTTATTGTCATTTTACCAGGATAAAGCAGAGACGACATTGAAAGCAATGCCTACTAGCAACATTGTTCCCAGGTCGCCAATGCCGATGTATTCGCCTCCTCCCATTGACAACGATGATGGAATTTCCAATCATGGTATGTGTTCGATTTTTTTACCCCGAGATACAGATGTACTAAGAGTCCATATTTGGTTGACGTATTTTTATGGTCCTACTCTATCAGACGATGAGTGTAGATGCATATTGGTCCTTTCGGGATTAGCATTTCAGAATTGTGAATCAGTTTACGCTTTGCACTCTTACGCAGTATGTGTGTGTGTGTTCTGCAGCCATTGGAGGAGAGACGGGAGTCTTGCTGGAGCAGAATGCTCAAGTCATTGCCCAGATCCGCTCCAATCTTGCATCCATGAAGGTATTTCATTTATATAGTCATCCGTTGCTATCTACAACGTGGCACAGTTCTAGTGATGCTCTCTTGCAAGTATTCCCTGAAAGTTCTGGTTTTTGCCACAAATCGATACCTTCACATTTATCTGGTATATTACACGAACAAGTCGTCTTAAAACTTGGACTGTTCGTGGAAGATTTCTGTGTTCTCTTAGCGTCTTAACTCTCCTGAAGTCAGGACTGCTTGTGAGGTTTCCTGGTTTCGCAGCTAATACGAACGATACCATTGTCGTTACATCGACAGATGCAGGAAAACACTGATCTTCTGGTTCGGTTCAGGGACAACATTTTTGCAATTTTGAACGGGTATGCTAATTTGGGTTCAGCTGGTCTTTTCAACTTTACCACCATGTGATTTGCTTACGTAGTGTATTGAAGCAGTAGAAAAAAAAGGAAGGAAGTAGTAAAAGCCTGCACTAAATGGTGCCAATTATGCAGGATGACGAACATGCCTGGGATAAT